>NC_053427.1:39196076-39503128 GCF_007990345.1 Gossypium hirsutum
ATTGTTGGACAGCCGGATTGGTTCGGGCATACTGCGCGACCCACTCATTCATCATGGTAAAGAAGGCTTGTTTAGCCCCCTCACCTTGATTATTCGCAGATGACTGAGGTTCAACAGGCGGCGTCCCTTGTGCAGGAGCAGCCGCTACGTTTTCAACGTCATCCGCTAAGATTCTTTCTACACCGGGGTCCATTTACTAATCAAAACAAAAACATTTTAACCGTCTGAAGTCATCACACATTTAAACATTAACATTAAGGCATGTATAGCTAGACTCATACGTGCTATGGTAGTCCTAGAACCGACTAAACCATAGCTCTGATACCAATAAAATTGTAACACCCCGAACCCAAGACCGTCGCCGGAGTCGAACACGAGATGTTAACAGACTTCAAACCACTTATTAACATTTTCCAGACAAGCTGTCATTCTGCGTACTAGTGGCTTTAAAAATCATATCTTGAGTTCTGAAACTCAAAATCCAGTTCCATAAATTTTCCCTGGAACTAGACTCATATACCTATATGGTAGAATTTTTGTAGAATTTTTGGTCAGGCCAATTTGTACAGTTTATTAGTCAAAATCTCCCATGTTACAGGGATCGACTACACTGACCCTTTCACATTACGAATTGGATATCTCCCTGCACAGAGCTTCAATACTGATGTCGTTTGTTTCTATAGAAACTAGACTCAGAGAGGAATCTGTACATATATGGCATGACTCCTAATTATCTCTGGTTAATTTATAATGAATTTCCAAAGTCGGAACAGGGAATCCAGAAACCGTTCTGGCCCTGTCTCACGAGAACCTAAATATCTCTTAACATACTGTCCATATGATCCTTTTGTTACTTCTATATAAAAATAGACTCATCGAGCTTCGAATACATAATTTATTCATCAATTAATTCCACTCCTACTATTTTTAGTGATTTTTCAATCTCACGTCACTGCTGCTGCCAGCATCTGTTACGAAAGCAACTATGCCCATTTCGTGATTTCTCCTTGATCTAACTAGTAATTCATCATACATATCACAAATTATGATCATGACTAGCCATGCCAAAGGCTAATCATTGTCAAACATCCCCCTACCACACTATTGCCATATCATGAATTTTAACACCAAAATAATCAACCATGACATATGGCATAAAAGAAAAGTCGAATTACCAAGGCTTACGACCTAGCGTTATAAAACCAAACCCAACCGACATTTATGCCATTTTCGCATGGCTAAAAGTTTACATACCAAAGTTCAAACACAACATAATAGCCTATACATGCCGAAATGTTCTCCTAAGCCAACTAAGAAGAAAGTACCAAAACTTGCTATCCGGTGTGATGACTTCGATGACGGCCCGACCACGCAAAAAGAGACGAGTCCAAGAGACCTAGAATAGGTGACAAGGAAACACCGAGTGAGTTTATAACTCAGTAAGTCATAAGCAATACACTACCATCCATTAATAACATTATCACAAGAGGAAACAAAATGGAACGAGGCTAGTTACTCCATCCATACCGAACCATACCATAGTTCCTCCGACCTATCGGTTCAATCTCATACCAAATCATGCATTCACATTCCATATACTCATCAATAGAATATTCGAGGCATTTTCATAAATCATTTTATTTTCGTTACAATCATACAACTAAACGGCCTTTCACCCATTCCACGATAAATCTTATGTACGTGACTTCAAGTATATTTGTCACATAGGTTCAACTTACCAAGCTCAACTCCAAATATAAACATAGCACCTATTAGCCATGAACTCAAGATACTTACCCGATCCGCTGTCCGTGATCGACTCAATAGTGTCGCACACTTAGTGTCCATAATGATTCAAGAATATATATTAAGTCCGCACACTCAGTGCTATATAATCAACTCGCACACTTAGTGCTACATAATCAAACTCGCACACTTAGTGCTACATAGTCAACTAGCACACTTAGTGCTACATAGTCAAACTCGCACACTTAGTGCTACATAGTCAAACTCGCACACTTAGTGCTACATAGTCAGACTCGCACACTTAGTGCTACATAGTCAATTCGCACACTTAGTGCTGCACAATTTAAACCCGCACACTTAGCGCCAATCTCATGGTCATAAATGTTTATACCCGCACATTTAGTGCCGAGATCAACAACTCAATACATCTCACCTCTTTTCTTTTCATTCAACACTTTCATCATCACATACGTACATGCATATATATATTTATTCATTCCATTCAGCATCATTACATGAACGTTATGACCATTTGAATTAATACCAACTATATGCTTAATGACTTACTTGTGTTGGGTAAGACGGTTCCAACTCGGCTACTCGATGATCTTTTCTTTGCCTTTGCTCGATTCTCCTCCTTTAGCTCCTTGAGCTTAATCAATAAATCAACTCGTTTAACCGCCTTGCTAAATATTTACAATCCAATTACACATGCATATGTATGTTAGTATATTCGGCAATCACCCTTACTAATCACCCATTTAGTCGATTGTAGGGAATTAAATATAACATCTCTAGGATGTACTCTACATGGCCGAATATACCATGTTAGCTTCTTTTTTTTTTTAACATTTCCTATGTAATTACATATAGGTTTTTACACCTTAAGTTTCACACATTTCACCTTTTAATGCCTATTGCTCATCCCTTTGATCTTAACCTAAATGACAACTCCCTCTCCCCATATCTCAACCGAATTATCCCTAACATCAAGACTAAAATTTGCACCTTGAACTTCATATATTTATAAAAACTTCCATAACTCATTCGGCCCTATCTAGAACCATTTAACATGCTATGAAAAATAATCATAGAGGAAGAAATTAATATCCTCAATAAACTCACCCTTTTGACCGAATGTACAAGGAGCCTCTAAACTACTCCTCCAAAATCTCTACCCTATTCTAAGACTTAGTCATTCGGCATATAGCCCAAATCACCATTAAAAATCTCAACTTTCTTGACACTACCAAGAGTGCATCCACAATTTAGCTTAGCATATTATAAATCCAAATCAACAAATTCAAAGCTTACCTCCTATAGCTAAAGATGAATGCCGACTTGCTCTAGGTAGGTTCCCCTTATTTTTCTTCCTTGTTTCGGCCTTGGCAAGATGGAGAAGAAGATGAACACTCCTCTTCCCTTTTTCTCTTTTATTCAATTTTATTATAATTATTTTAAGCCATTTGTTAACTAAACAAAACATATTAAATTAGAATAAGTGGAGCACCATCACTCCTTGGTCGGCCACTCTTCATCTTTTGGGTAATTTGACATGCAAAACCACCCTTTTTGGTACATGCACTAATAGACCATTTTAAATTAGCCTATCATATTTTCACCATGTCTCATATCGATCCCTATTTAATAATTTCTCATGCAATTGGCAAAATTAGAGAATGAAACTTCCACATACTCATGCACACACATAATAAGCATAGAATATAGCAATTTATTATTTTTATGACTCGGTTTTGTGGTCCCGAAACCACTTCCCGACTAGGGTCAAATTTTGGGCTGTCACAACTCTCCCCCACTTAAGGAATTTTCGTCCCTGAAAATCTTACCGGTAAATAGGTTTGGGTATCGTTCTTTCATCGAGCTCTCGGTTTCCCAAGTAGCTTCCTCGATCTCGGGTTTGAGCCATAACACCTTAACTAACAGAACCCTTTTGTTTCGCAACTCTTTCACTTCACGAGCTAGGATACGAATCGGTTCTTCTTCATAGCTCATATCGACTTGAATTTCAACCTCTGATGGGCTAATTATGTGCGATGGATCAGATCGATAGCGTCGAAGCATCGAAACATGAAAGACATCGTGAATCTTTTCAAGCTCAGGGGGCAAAATCAATCTATACGCAACTGGCCCCACTCGTTCGGAGATTTCGTACGGCCCAATGAATCTCGGGCTCAACTTGCCCTTACGACCAAACCTAAGTACCTTTTTCCAAGGTGAAACTTTAAGGAACACTTTATCTCCCACCTGATATTCAATGTCCTTTCGTTTCAGATCCGCATACGATTTCTGACGATCTGTGGCTGCCTTCAGACTTTCACGGATTACCTTTACTTTCTGTTCGGCATCTTTAATCAAATCAACTCTGAAAACTTTACTTTCACCGAGCTCGGTCCAAAACAATGGTGTACGGCATTTACGACCGTACAAAGCCTCGTAAGGTGCCATCTTAATACTTGATTGAAAACTATTGTTGTAAGCGAATTCAATCAAAGGTACATACCGTTCCCATGAACCACTAAACTCAAGGATGCAGCATCTCAGCATATCCTCGAGTATCTGAATTATCCGCTCGGATTGACCATCGGTTTGGGGATGAAAAGCGGTGCTAAAATGCAGCTTGGTACCCAAAGCTTCTTGCAATTTCTTCCAAAATCGCGAGGTGAATCTCGGATCTCTATCCGACACGATAGCAATAGGTACTCCATGTAATCTCACAATCTGAGAAACATACAATTCGGCTAGTTTATCCAATGAAAAATCCGTACATACAGGGATAAAGTGAGCCGACTTAGTCAGTCTATCGACAACAACCCAAATCGCATCTTTCTTACTCGTCGACAATGGTAACCCAGATACAAAATCCATCGTGACTCGATCCCATTTCCATTCAGGTATCATGATTGGCTGAAGTAATCCTGAAGGCACTTGATGTTCCGCTTTCACTTGTTGACATATTAAACACCTTAAAACAAATTTAGAAATGTCTCGTTTCATGCCCGGCCACCAAAATTGACGTTTCAGATCGTTGTACATTTTAGTACTACCCGGGTGGATAGACATTCGGCCACTATGAGCCTCATTCAAAATCATCGAAATAAGTTCCGAATCCTATGACATGATATATATATCCTAACTATTCCTAAGGGTCATACTAGACTTTCGGACGTCGTAACTCGGCTAAAACGATTGCATGAACATAGTTAACATGCTTACACATTCGACATTAGCACATATTGATTCATATATTTCATATCATCATATACACTTTACATTTAATTAAAATTAAGTACGTATATTTGCTTATAAACTTACCTCGGACAACGAAAAACTGGTACGGATCGACTAGTCGACAACTTTCGTTTTCCCCTGATCCAAATCTGATTTCTTTGGTTCTTGATCTAAACATATTCAAATTTAGCTCATTCAAACATATTTTCATTCAATTTAGTCCAAAAACCCATAAATGGGAAAATTACCATTTTACCCCTAACTTTTACAATTTTTACAATTTAGTCCCTATTGCACAAAACACAAAATATTCAAAATTTCAAGATACCCATGTTTTGTCGAATGTTCCTAGTGTTCATACAAGCCCAAAAAATTTCATTTATTTCATATTTTAGTCCCTCAAATTATTATTTTTGCAATTTAGTCCTAATTACTCAAAATCACCAAAAACTCCAATACAAAATATGCTAATCTAAAGCATATCTTTCATATTTCAACATAAAACAAAAAAAATCACAAACTATCAGCAATGACATAACTCAAAATATTCATCAAAATCAAAAATTAAAGCTTGGGTCTTGAAGATTACTAAGCAACGATCTCAAAAACGTAGAAATTATCAAAAACCAAACAAAAACGAACCTTTATAAAGTGCCGAACCCTAGCACTTGTTCTTTCTTTTTCTTTTGCTTATATTCAGTGCAAGAACAAAGAAAATAATATGATTATGGCTTACTTTATGATATATTAACATATATATTAACTTATTACTAATTTACCTAATTAACCTTAATGAAATAATAATAAAATTATATAACATATGTCCATTACCATCCAAACATCATGTTAATGGAATAATTTCAGCACAAACACCCCAAATTAGAAAACCATTAGTAAATTGGCCCTTATACAAGTTACCACCTAATTTTTATTTTACGCGATTAAGTCCTTTTATTTAATCAGACACTCAAACGACAAATTAAATCATGAAAATTTGACAGATATAAATTCACACAAAATAAACAAATAAAATAATTTTTAAATATTTTTTTGACTTGAATTCGTGGTCCCAAAACCACCATTCCGATTATGGTCTAAATTGGGTTGTTACAACTCTCCCCCTTAGGGATTTTCGTCCTCGAAAATCTTATCAGTGAATAGGTTCGGATAACGTTCTCTTATTGTATCCTCTATTTCCCACACTGCTTCCTCAACTCTCTGTTTATGCCACAATACTTTAACTAACGGAGTCTTCTTATTTCTCAACTCTTTAATCTCGTGAGCTAGAATACGAATTGGTTCTTCTTCAGACGTCATATCGGGCTTAATCTTAATCTCAGACAGACTAATCACATGCGAAAGGTCAGATCGATATTTACGAAGCATCGAGACATGAAATACATTATGGATATTTTCTGACTCAGGTGGCAACAACAATCTATAAGCAACTGGCCTGATACGCTCTATAACCTTATACGGCCCAATAAACCTCAAACTCAATTTGCCTTTACGACTGAATTTGAGTATTTTCTTCCACGATAAGACTTTCAAGAAGACTTTATCTCTGATTTGAAACTCTATGTCTTTACGTTTTAAGTCTACATATGATTTCTGACGACCATACAAAGCCTCATAAGGTGCCATTTTGATACTTGATTGAAAGCTGTTATTATATGCAAATTCTATCAGAGGTAAGTATCGTTCCCACGTACCGTCAAACTCGAGAATGCAACATCTCAACATATCCTCAAGTATCTGAATGATTCATTCAGACTGACCATCTATTTCTAGGTGGAAAGTAGTAGTAAAATGTAATTTTGTACCTAGTGCATCTTGCAGTTTCTTCCAAAACCGCGATGTAAGCCTCGGATCTCTATCAGAAATAATGGATATAGGTACACCATGTAATCTCACAATCTGAGAAACATACAATTTAGCTATCTTATCCAGTAAGTAGTCTGTATATATCGGAAAAAATGAGTCGATTTAGTCAATCTATCTACAACAACCCAGATTACATCCTTCTTGCTCGATGTCAATGGTAAACCAGATACAAAATTCATACTAACTCTGTCCCATTTCCACTCTGGTATCATAATCGGCTGAAGCAATCCAGAAGGTACCTGGTGCTCGACTTTTACTTGTTGATAGACTAAACATCTTTCAACAATGTCAGAAATGTCTCGTTTCATACCATGCCACCAATAAAGCTGTTTTAGATCATTATACATTTTTCTACTACCTGGATGAACAAATAATCGACTGCTATGAGATTCATTCAAAATCATCTGAATCAAATCTAAATTCCTTGGAACACATATTCAGTTTTTGAATCTCAAACAGTTATCAGCATCAACTCTAAATTTTGAATCAGCATCCGTCTCACACAGAGCTTGTTTTGCGATCAACTCATTATCAACCTTCTGGGCATCACAAATTTGTTGAATGAATAACGGTCTTGAATTCAATTTAGCTACTATTGAACCATCATCAGACATGGCCATATGTGTATTCATTGCACGTAAAACAAATAATGATTTTCAACTTAAAGCATCAGCAACAACATTAGCTTTTCCCGAGTGATAGTCAATCACAAGCTCATAGTCTTTTAGTAATTCTAACCATCAGCATTGCCTCAAATTCAGATCTTTCTAAGTCATCAAGTATTTCATGCTTTTCTGATCAGAATAAACATGGCATTTCTCACCGAACAGATAGTGATGTCATATATTCAATGCAAACACAATAGCTGCCAATTCCAAATCGTGTGTCGGGTAGTTCCTTTCATGTGGCTTCAACTGTCTTGAGGCATAAGCTATAACTTTGCCTTCCTGTATCAAGACATAGCCTAAACCATTTAAAGATGCGTCACTAAAGATAACAAATTCTTTACCCGATTCTCACTGAACTAGCACTGGAGCTTCGATCAAAAGGGCTTTCAACTGATCAAAGCTTTTCTGGCACTTCTCTGACCATTCAAATTTAACATCTTTCTATAATAGTTTCGTCATCGGAGCTGCAATCATAGAGAAACCTTTCACGAACCGCCTATAATAATCAGCAAGTCCCAGAAAGCTTCGGACTTCAAAAACATTCTTCAGTGGTTTCCAATCAAGTATAGCTGAAATTTTGCTGGCTCAACTCGAATACCTTATGCTGATACTACATGGCCCAGAAAACTAACTTCACTTAACCAGAACTCACATTTACTGAATTTCGCATACAATTGCTTATCTCGTAAAGTCTGTAACACAAGTCTCAAATGCTCAGCATGTTCAGCTTCATCATGAGAGTAGATCAAAATGTCATCTATAAACACAACCATAAACTGATCCAGATACGGTCTGAAGATCCGATTCATCAAATCCATGATAACAGCAGGTGCATTAGTGAGTCTGAATGGTATAACCAAAAACTCGTAGTGTCCATACGGAGAGCAGTCTTTAGTACATTAGAGTCTTTAACTCGCAACTGATAGTAGCCTAACCTCAAATCTATCTTTAAAAATACTGTAGCCCCTTTGAGTTGGTCAAACAAATCATCCATCCGTGGCAACGAATACTTATTCTTTATATGCACCTTATTAAGCTCCATATAATCGATGCACATTCTCATAGTTCTGTCTTTCTTTTTCACAAACAACACAGGTGCACCCCATGGAGAGAAACTCGATCATGTGAAAGCTCTATCTGTCAATTCTTGTAACTGAGCTTTCAATTCTTTTAATTCCATAGGTGTCATTCTGTACGGAGCTATGGATATCGAAGTCATCCCAGGCAACAACTCAATACCAAACTCTACTTCCCGAATAGATGGCAAACCCAATAATTCTTCAGGAAATACATCTGAATACTCACATACAACAGGTACTGATTCTATGTTCCTTTCAGCCACTTTACTGTCAAGCACATATGCAAAGTAAGCCTCGCAGCCTTTTCTCACATATTTCTAAGCTAACATCGAAGAAATTACTGCTGGTAAACCATATAAATCACTAGATTCAATTCAAATAACCTAATCATTCTGACTCCGTAGATTAATGGTCTCTTTCTTGCAGTTCAACACAACACCATGTATTGTTAACTACTCCATACCCAGAATTATGTCGAACTCATCAAATGGCGGTGCATTAAATCAACTGGAAAGCACAAATCTCGAACCATCAAGGGACAACTCTTACACACTTTGTCAACCATAACACATCGGCCCAAGGGGTTTGAACTCTAATCACAAACTCAGTAGACTCAACAGGCAAAGTCTTATTGAATACTAATGTCTCACACCCATAAGAATGAGTAGAACCAGGATCAATCAATGCAATTACATTAGTATCATAATGAGTGAATGTACCAGTAATAACATCCAGGGATAAAGCCTCCTCTCGCGCTCCAATAGCATAGGCTCTGGCAGGTGCACGAGCCTCAGATCTGATTGTTGTATCTTTATTCCCCCCTGACTGCCACTTGCATTACCCGTATTTCTAGGTGGCCTACCTCGAGCTGCAATATTACCAGATCTCGTGTTCTGTACTAGATTTTTTTAGCTAACCCTAGGCAATCTCGAATGTAATGATCTATTGATCCACATTTCAAACAGGCCCGATCATGCAATCTACAACTGCCGGGATGTCGTTTACCACAGTGTTTACACTCAGGTTGATTTGATCTAACATTCCCCACACTAGCTACTAAGGCTTGTTTAACCTCACTTTCTTGATTACTCAAATAGGTCGAGAATCAACCGGTGTTGTCCCTTGCGCGGGAGCAGGCGCTACACCCTCGACATCATCAGTGACAGCTCTATTGGGATCCATTTACTATATGAAGACACATTTCAAATGTCAGAAGCCATCACGCTATCACAGTATATAATATGGCATGTATAGCTAGACTTACACGCACTACGTTAATCCTAGAATCGACTAAACTGTAGCTTTGATACCAATAAAATGTAGCACCCCTAACCTATTTCTATCGTCGGATTAGAGTTACAAGGTATTACCAGTCAAAAACACAATTTCAAACGATCACGTACACACCTTTATATTAACTTTTGAAAATAAACAATTGTGAATTAATTTCAATAGTCGATTTAATTACTAATACCACAGAGGTGAATATACTTTCAATTCAAACTCATAATACATGTAGATATACAGACTTCATTACACTTTAGTTGCATACCGTAACCCTACACAATTGGATTACACTAAAATGTACTACTTATTATCATTTGATAAAAATCATATTAAACTCGGCATTCATTTAATATTAAGTTAAACACTTAATCACCACATAAAACAAATACAATTATTATAATTTATTATTGTACATGCCATTATTCACCTAGTCATTCTTCCATGCATTTAGCCAAGACAAGTTCATTCTTAGCTATTATTCACTCACAGTTTAAATCAATTAACTTACAATTCTATATACTTCAAATGTTTAAATCATTATATATATTGTATAATATAATATACCAACATTCAATATGCTATAGTTGGATACAAACATACTATAACCACCTATGTTAATCATATTTACCGAACTACAATATAACATAAATTAATGATTCCATAAAATATACCCAACTTGTCACTATTGGATCAAAACATTAATTAGCTACCACAATTGAATTTAAACAGCTTAAACCCATCCAACAACATGCATGCATAGTTCAACTAGTTGACCGAAAATACTTATTAACTGAAGGAGATTATTCCTATAATTTCGAAACATTAACCACATATAGACATATACAGAACGTAAATATTACATACCATGTATCAAATATATTAAGTCAAATTATCATATACAAAAATATTTATATAAGCAAAGCTATGTTACAAATAAATCATAACCTTCTGATTCAATTCCATCTTATAGCTGAATATACCAATATATTATTGAAATAGTTTCAAACTAATTCATGTATATTACCTATTCAAAACCTTGACCGAATCAGTTTAACATGCTACGAAAATGTATCCACACAATGATCATTACACCATCCATTTCTAAAATTTACCAACCATTATCAAACCATTACTAACACATATAGTGTTTATCATATGAATCATTCTTGCATAGCATATAGCATTATAACCAAAAGTGAACTCAAACCATAATCCAAAAACACAACCAAAATTATCAAAACCAAGATCACAAAACGTTATAACTAAGCCCACATAAAATTAAACCTAAACATAAAAAGCAAGCCATTTTCACATGGCTAATATACAAACATATTCAAAATAATTAATCCCAAAGCCAGCCTATACATGCCCTAATTTAATTTTAGCTTATAAGTACCAAAAGGGTATATAGTGTGATGAACTTGGCTGACAGTCCCCAAGCTTGTAGCTTGACTCCAAAATATATAAAACAGAGTAAGATAACACACAGAGTAAGCTATCATAGCTTAGTATGCCATAAGCAATTAAACGATCTAGTAATATAACCAATTCATTTTAAATTTAACCGAATTATACTAGCATAAGTATGCCTAGTCTCAACCTACCAATTTCATACATGATATTTCATTTTTATACAAAATTCCCACCTTGGCCAAATGCCTACATTAACTAGTATAAGTGATTCACATTTCACTTACAAAGCCAAGATATCATTAAACAATCAAATATAATTATACTCATAAACAACACTTAGGCATCATAATATATCATCATGTACACATTACCTAAATGGTCTAATACACATGGTTACATCAATAAACATATCACATATCATTTCGAAGACAATCACAATATATATACTTTATCAAGTTCGATTACAATTTTATAATTACACATTCCATGTTTACATTTGTATCAAACATTAAATACTTACTTACCTTACCTTGAATAAGTAACAAGTTAATCCATACCTAGCATATAGCTCGTTTTACACATTCAAACATAGCTTATCTTTGCCTGACGAACCATTCAGAATCGGATAGCACACTTGAATAATCACACAAATCGTACAATGCCAACGTCCTAAACGTGGTCTTACATGTAGCCACATTTTGATGCCACTTTCCCAGACAGGGTCTTACTCGTAAACACGTATGGGAATTACATATCGATGCCATGGTCTTACTCGCACACATATATAAGAATCCTATGTCATGACATATGTACCCTAACTATTCCTAAGGTTCATATGGGACTTTCGGACATCATAACTCGGTCAAAACGATTGCATGAACATAGTTAACATGCTTACACATTCGACATTAGCACATATTAATTCATATATTTCATATCAGCATATACACTTTACATTTAATTAAAATTAAGTACGTCTATTTGCTTATAAACTTACCTCGGACAACGAAAAACCGGTACGGATCGACTAGTCGACAACTTTTGTTTTCCCCCAATCCAAATCTGATTTCTTTGGTTCTTGATCTAAACATATTAAAATTAAGCTCATTCAAACATATTTTCATTCAATTTAGTCCAAAAACACATAAATGGGCAAATTACCATTTTATGCCTAACATTTGCAATTTTTACAATTTAGTCCCTATTGCGTAAAACACAAAATATTCAAAATTTCAAGATACCCATATTTGCCCGAATGTTCCTAGTGTTTATACAAGCCCATATATTTCATTTATTTCATATTTTAGTCTCTAAAATTATTATTTTTGCAATTTAGTCCTAATTACTCAAAATCATCAGAAACTCCAATCCAAAATATGTTAATCTAAAACATATCTTTCATATTTCATCATCAAACAACAAAAATCACAAAATATCAACAATAGCATAACTCAAAATATTCATCAAAATCAAAAATTAAAGCTTGGGTCTTGAAGATTACTAAGCAACGATCTCAAAAACGTAGAAATTATCAAAAACCAAACAAAAACGAACCTTTATAAAGTGCCGAACCCTAGCACTTTTTCTTTCTTTTTCTTTTGCTTATATTCGGTGCAAGAACAAAGAAAATAATATGATTATGGCTTATTTTATGATAAATTAACATATATATTAACTTATTACTAATTTACCTAATTAACCTTAATGAAATAATAATAAAATTATATAACATATGTCCATTACCATCCAACCATCATGTTAATGGAATAATTTCAACATAAATACCCCAAATTAGAAAACCATTAGTAATTCGACCCTTATACTAGTTACCAACTAATTTTTATTTTTCGGGATTAAGTCCTTTTATTTAATCGAACACTCAAACGACAAAATTAAATCACGAAATTTCACAGATATAAATTCACACAAAATAAACACATAAAATAATTTTTAAATATTTTTCTGACTCAGATTTGTGGTCCCGAAACCACCATTCTGATTAGGGTCTAAATCAGGCTGTTACAGAAATGACAAATAACAATGAAAAGAAAGTCGGCATAGTGGGGCAAAAAAAGTAGTAATATTCGAACAAGCCTCAAAAATGAAGAAGGTAGGAAAAAGGGAGTGGGTAGATAGAAGACGAGAAGAGAAAAGAAAGAGACTTGTGGAGAGGGGAAAATTCAGTTACAAAGAGAACAAAAACTGATTGGGGTTGCAGAAGAAATAAGAATAATCGGCCAAGGTAGCTAGGCACAAAAGAGGGAATTGTTGCTCAAAAGAGTTGAGAGAATGAGAAGTGGAGTATTTGGCTAAAGAGAGAAGTGCGATTTCGGAACAGGCCACAAAACAAGAAGATACCCCAAAATGCTATATTCAGCTTTACAGAGAAAAAGGAACAAAAGTCTAGTAGGAAACCAGAGTGATTTGCACAGCTGAATTTTTCCCCTTCCAAAGCTGAATTCTTTGTGTGCCAATAGTCCAATTTCGACACAACACCTTTCTTCCCTCAAGTCCCCACGATTCCCTCATCAAATCTTTCTATAATCATTTAAACCTGTCACTCCTCTATCCACATCCCAAATTTCCTCCTAAAAACCCTCCAACTGATCACACCTCCCCTCAACCACTTAATTTCAAGTCCATTCAAACACATCAGTTTCGGCCAACATAGGATACTTCCACGGAACTTGTAGTAAAATAAAAATGCTCCTTTGCTTCAAGCAGAACTTGAACCTCAGACCTCTTGGAACACTCCACACGCCACTTGCCCCTAGACTAGCAGCCTTTTCTTGTCATCAAATGCTCACATATATTTAAAAGACTACTAACTAAAGGCAAAGGTTAATTCAAGTAAGAACAAAAATTTTGTACGATCAAGGGCTTGAACTCAAGACTTCTAGAACACTTCTAGAACACATAACCACTGAAGCAGATAGATATTTATGTAACACAACATACAAAATAACTATTTAGATTTTGGGGCATTAGATCTCCTTACTTATTTGTTAATTTGTCCCCATTCAGTTATCTTTAGAACATATTTTAGCATTTTTATTTCAGTAAATTACATTTTATAACTTAGTGGATCTTAACATAATTTTCCTTAATTTCGTCATGTTTTGGTATTGATGTCGCTACATGAGTATTTCCAGATTGCGCACAAAACTGTCATTGCACCTAACAACTATCCAGATAAGAAGAAAAATGTGCGAGCTGTCCAGTCTGGTATAACCAACTTGTACGTATTAAGGCAGCATGATTCTGATTAAAGGACACTTGTGCTATTTGGAAGAAAACAAATATTCACATGAAAAAGGAAATGAGGAGGCTTTTTGGGGTATTATCTTCTTCAACCTATCTTTTGAAGCTTTTCAGCTATGGTGGGTTAAGCCTCCTGTGGGTGAACTGACGTGAAAGGGATGCAGTTTAGCTCTTAACGATGAGCCCTGAGTGCGACACAAGAGGGAGTTGAGAGATCAAGTCGAGATTTTTTAGGAATAGTACTCTCCACTTGTTTCTTTTATATTTCTTTTCTAAACACTAGTGGTTACTTTTTATTTCATGTTTGTACGAAAGTATACATGATTTCTAGGTTAAACGTCATTTTATTCAATCTTGCTTCTACTGTTTAATCTTTGGGTTTGAATGTTTTTAGCATGGAAGTGTTATTGTGGTCACTTACACTAGAAAGTGCAGCGACAGTTCAAGCTAACAAGAATGACAATGAAAGTTGTTTGAGGACTACAGGAATTTAATCCACTTGCTCTTAATAGTGTTCCATTGCCATCATTGGAAGGTGTGGCTAATGTGCTTGTTTAAGTCTTAGATTAAATATAGAAGTTAAACTTAGTAAGATATTCATTGCAATTTAATGCATCGACAATCATCTATCCTTTTATATCTTGTGAGCAGTTAGCATTATGTTGAATGTTCACGTTAGGGATCCCAATTTATCATTATCATCTTTTATCTTATTGTTTTCAAGTTATTGCTTTGACAACTACTCTCATAATTTATCTCGTTTTTATCTATTAATTGCACTAACATTGATAGAGAAAAGAAAACCATCCTCGTGGGATCTATATCCGACAGACTCATATCTATCTATTATACTTGCATCTACAATGTACGCTTGCACATTATTGGTGTGATGTTAAACAACCGATCACTTGGCTAAATTGTAGAAATGTCAAAGTATAGGGGCATTTTGGTAATTTTCATTCTCCTCGATTTTCCACCCGATCTTCATCTAAATTAATAATTTCATTCAATTTAGACAGTAAAACAAAATATTTTATGCAATTTAGTTTGTTTTGACATTTTTACAAAATTACCCTTAAAGTTTTACTTTTAATTAATTTAGTCCTTGAGTCTAAAACTTGCAAATTAACCATTTTTACCCAAAATTAAGCCTACCCAAATACTTATGGCATGCAAAAAAGCCCATTCATGCAACAATTTCACATCAAATCCTTGTACTTTTACTATTTTAACAATTTAGTCCCTAATCAGAAAATTCATCAAAAATCACTTAATAAAATACTTTTAAATAACAACTAATATTTCAAATTCATCATTTAACATATAAAATCACAAGGTTCATCAATGGGAACATTCAAAATCTTTAATAGTTTCAAAATCGAAGGTACGGGTTAGCTGGACCTAGTTGCAACAAACTCAAAAACATAAAAATGATTAAAAACGGGACTAAAATAAAATTACATGCATCTTCAATATGAAAGCTGAAGCTTCAAGCTTCTCCCTTTCTATTTCCATGGCAAATTCAGTGATGAAAGTAAAATGGTGAAGAAAACATTTTGTTTTCTTTATTTTGTTAACCATTTATTTTTATTTTATTAAATAAATAACATATAAAACATTATAATTAAAGAAATTAAGCATCCAACTGCCCCACTAATATATAAGATGGTATATTTACCATATTAATCCATATTCTTTCATACATTAAGCTATTTAATCACTCAAATCAAATAACGATCAAATTTTACATCTTTTACAATCTTGTCCTTTTTAATTAATTAACTATCGAAACGTTGAAATTTTTCAACGAACCTTTAATACCACCTTAATGACACTCCATAAATATTTATAAAAAAATTACTGCTTGGTTTATAATAACGAGGTCCCGATACCTTATTTTCTAAAACCACTTGACCTTAGGGTCTTACCATATGAACTTAATAAATCGCTTATATAACAAAAATCACTATATCAAAAACCTTTTTAAAGCCATTTTTGACTCGTAATTATTAAATAATATTATTAAAAAACCTACTCGTCGAATTTGGTGGCCCCAAAACTACTGTTTCTAACACCACTGAAAAATGCGTTGTTATAGACTTTGGCTGAGCTGGGTTGTTCTATGGTGGCTAAGACTGGGAAGAGGGTTTTTGATTTTGCTTCTAGATGACCAACCAAGAGAGGGAAATACAGTTACAGTTCTGGTAGGGGTGCGAGATGTGGGTCTCAACTAAGTCCGTCTAAATAATAGAGTAATGTTGTGGCTGACACTAGTGGTTCGGCTAGTGGTTCTGAATGGCCACTTTGTGCTCGTTGTGATCGTAGGCATCTTGGAGAGTGTCGTAAGTTGATAGGTGGTTGTTATAAGTGTGGTTCGAAAGAACATTTCTGAGGGATTTCCCAAATAGGGTTGAGGTTTCATAGATTCAGAGTTTGACACCTATTTTTGCGCCTATTAGGGGCTAAGGTCATGGTAAAGGTAATGGAAGACCTGTTGGACAGTGAATTTTTGCTCACACTATTGCTTCACAAGTTGAGCCTTGAGGTCCAGCTCAGGTTATGCTATTAGAGAACCTGAGGATCAATATTCGATCGATGTTATTGCAGGTACTTTCACTTTTCAATCTATCTCGTTGTTTTCCTGGGTTGATTTTGGTTCTACACATTCGCATAATTTGAGTGAATTATCCTATAAGCTAGGGATTACTATACAGGCGATTGATTTGAGTATGATTGCAATTAGTTCCTTTGAAGATAGTGTCATTATGAATAAAGTTTCTCGTAGATGCCCCCTTATGATACAAAGACACGTTTTCTCTGTGGATCTCATGGAACTACCATTTTATGGTTTTTATGTTATTCTTAGGATGGATTGGTTGATGGAACATAAGGCTAATATAGAGTTTGAGACAAAGCGACTTACTTTGAAGAATAGTGATGGTTTGGAAATAATTGTAGTCGGTGGAAGATTGAGATTCTTGTCTGATGTGGTTTCAGCAACGAAGGCAAAAAAGATGATGTGGAAAGGTTGTGAAGCTTACATAGCTTATGTGATGAATTAAGTTGGTGTTAAGAGTTCAGGATATCTGAATCATTAGGGATTTTTGTGACGTGTTTCCTGAAGAGTTGCCTGGCTTACCGCCGGAATGAGAAGTGGATTTTGGAATTGAGCTTTATCCTGGTACTGCACCGGTGCCTATTGTGCCTTATCACATGGCACCAAAGGAGCTTAAGGAGTTAAAGATTCATTTCCAAGAATTGTTGGATAGCGGGTTCATTGGACCGAGTGTATCTCCGTAGGGTGCACCAGTTTTGTATGTGAAGAAGAAAGATGATACAATGAGGATGTGTATTGATTATAGGCAGGTGAATAAGTTGACCATCAAAATAAGTATCCCTTTCTTCGAATAGACGATTTGTTTGATTGATTTTGAGGCACAACAATGTTTTTAAAGATTGATTTAAGATCTGGGTATTATCAGTTTACGGTGAAGGAGTCTGATGTTTTGAAAACTTCTTTTAGGACTCAATATGGATATTATGAGTTTTCGGTGAATCCATTTGGTTTAACTGATGCCCTTGCTACATTCATGGATTTGATGAATCAAGTGTTCCACTCATACTTGGATCAGTTTGTGGTGGTTTACACGATGATATTTTAATGTATTCTCATTCTGAGAAGGATCACGACAAGCATCTAAGGGTTACTTTGTAAATTTTGAGGGATAAATAGTTGTATGCAAAGTTAAGTAAGTGTGAATTCTGGCTTAAGGAAGTTGTTAGGACAAGTGGTATCAATAGAAGGGATTCGAATGGATCCTAAAAAGATTGAGATTTTTTTGGAATAGAAGCCACCTAGTAGTGTTACAGAATTTTAGAGTTTTTTAGGTTTGGCTGGTTATTATCGTACATTCACTAAAGGGTTTTCCCTTATTGCTGCACCCCTAACAAAACTACTTCAGAAAGATACGGTGTTTGAATGGATTGAGGAAAGGCAAAAGAGTTTTGAATAGCTTAAAGCAGTTTGACTAAGGCACTTGTGTTAATTCAACCAGAACTTGGAAATGATTTTGTGGTTTATAGTGATGCTTTGTATTCAGGTCTTGGTTGTGTTTTGATGTAAGTGGGTAAAGTTGTGGCTTATGGTTCGAGATAGTTGAAGACGCATGGAAGCAACTATCCTACCCATGATTCAAAATTAGCTGATGTGGTATTTGCACTTAAGATTTGGCGTCATTATTTGTATGGTGAAAAGTGTATTATTTACATGGATTATAAGATCCTTAAGTACCTCTCATCCAAATGGCATTGGATTGAGCTTTGGAAGGATTCTAACTGTGTGATTGAGTATCATTCTGGCAAGGCCTGACTCTTTGAGTAGGAAATTGATATCAGAGTTGAGAGCTATATTTGTGCACTTGAGTTTGGTTAGTAATGGTGGTTTGTTAACTGAACTTCAAGTGAGGCCGAATTTGTCTCAAAAATTAGGGAGAAACAACCATTAGATGGAGATTTGTTGAAGAAGATTCATGAAGTTGAGCAAGTTTTTAAGGGAGCTTTTGATGTTGATGTAGAAGGTATCTTGAACTTCTAAGGTAGATTGTGTGTGTCACAAGATGTGGATTTAAGACAAGTAATCCTTACCGAGGCCATAGTAGCCCTTACTCTATGCATCCTGTTAGTAGTAAAATGTACCATGATCTCTGTGAGGTTTATTGGTGGCTTGGATTGAAGCGTGATGTTACGAATTTTATGGCTAGATGTTTCATTTGTCAAAAGGTGAAAGCCAAAAATCAATTTGCTTCACGTTTGTTGCAACCGATTGCGATTTCTAAATGGAAGTGGGAAAGGTTGCCTTTGATTCATCGAAGAAGGATTCGATTTGGGTTATAGTAGATCGATTTTTGCAGAGTGCGTATTTATTAGCAATGCGTACTAATTATTCTTTGTAGAAGTTGGTAGAGTTGTACATTGCAGAGGTTGTATGTCTTCATGGAGTTCCAATTTCTACCATCTATAACACCCTTCACCCTAGTCAATGCCATAATAAGGTTACGGAGCATTACCGAACTTACAAAACAATAAAACATCCATTTAGCATACATTTTCACAATTCAAGCATTCATCATTCAATCTCAATCAATTTGTCCCTTATATGAGCCTACGAGGCCATAAACATGCTTTAGGAGTGATCTGGGATTAAGCTGATAACTTCAAAAACTTTCACGAAACTTTGAAAATTTTTCTCAAAACAAAGGACACACGCCCGTGTGGCCAGGCTGTGTGTCTCCCACGGCCACCAGACACGCCCATGTCACAGGCCGTGTGGACATTCGAAATGAGATCACATGGCCATGTCCCAACCTGTGTCCTACTCCGTGTAACTCTTTGACTTGGGTCACACGGCCAACACACACACCCGTGTGCCTTAAAAATGGCCACACACGCCCATGCGCCAGGCCATGTGCTAGGCAGTTCCAAACCTATAGGGTATACTAACTTATGTCGCACGACCAAGTCACACGCCTGTGTGAGAGGCCGTGTGGAGCATACTAACTTGATTTCAAATTCAACACCAAGAGACACATGATTGTGTGTCACACAAGGCTGAGACACATGCTCGTGTCTCTGCCTATGTGGGCAAAAATAGGCTATTTACCAAGCCATTTTGCCACCCATTTTGTACATACCTATTCAAGCTCAAATGGTACCATTTCTAGACACTAATATGCATCAAAATACCATCAACCAATGCTTAAATCATACCATTTCTTTACCATCAATTCCAATCACAAATATGCTACAATTTGCCATATAATTTTATACCTAATTCAAATATACCATTTAATTAACTAAACCATTACAAACATGCAGTATCCATTCAACCTCAATGTAACACCCCTTACCCGTACCCGAGATAGGGACCAGGTACGAGGCGTTACCAGGCATGTACTCAAACAGTTTCGAGAAATACGGGTTATAAAATTTCATTCCAATTTGAAACCAACCCAATAACATCTTGGCGTCTCTATTATGGGCCTACGAGGCTCAAAACATACATTGAATATGGTCCGAGACTAAATTGAGGACCTAAGAATATTTTAAGAAAATTTTTGGGTTAATGTCTCACACACCCGTGTGGAGACAATGCACAGGCCCGTGTGCTTTGAGACACGCCCGTGTCCCCTACCTGTGTGGAATTTATTGAATTTATTTCTCAAATTGAATTTACAGGGGTTTTCACATGGCCAAGCACACGCCTGTGTCCCTGGCTCGTATCCTTCACATGGCCTTGACACACCCCGTTGGTCGTCTGTCCAAAAACTCGAGCATTCTATTTATGATGTCAGCATGCATTTAGGGGCACACGACCAAGACACACGCACGTGTGCTAGGCCGTGCCCTCCACACGGTTGAGGCACACGGCTGTGTCTCTGCCCGTGTGTTTACTACCATGCATTCTGACTTAAAATTTTTAGGTGTAGGGGACACATCGCCATATCACACACCCATGGGGTGGTCCCTGTGTCACACACGGCCTAGAAACATGCCCGTGTGTCTACCCGTGTGCACCTTGTTAGGCTATTTCCTAAGCCTTTGGTCACCCTCTAATGTTCATACCCACTTATAGTTTTCAATAATACTTAACATGGTCTAATTATACTCTTAAATAACCTTAATATATCTCATTGCATGTAAACCTCATCTCATCGGTTTTTATACATGCTAGGTTATCCCCTTTATATTAAGGATTTCCATGACTGGTAACTCAATTAAGCTTGGCTTGTTATCTTAACTCATTGCTAAATTGTGGCCTAACCACCCCATGTCATTTGGTCATATTATATATATGAGTAATTGTAACACACCATATTTAATCATCATGAGAACATTAGAACATAACATGTACAATTTGGTAGGTCATAACCTATACTAAAATGAGCTAATTCTCCTGGCCATATACAGGTGAATATGTATACTTTTAATAGCCTTCATATTGGCTAATCAAATGACACATATAAAAAAATAACAAAAGCCCTATACATGTCATTGAACAAAATAAGAGTATCTGTAACACCCCTTACCCGAGATTGTCGCCGGAGTCGAGCACGAGGCGTTACCTGACATAACTTACTAATTCGGGGCATAAAATTTGCTTTTAAAATTAATTTATTTACATTCATTCAATATGACCCTAAGAAGGGCCCTCGAGACCCTAAAACATGCAATTGAAACGGTTCGGGACCAAACCGTGAACATTAAAAATTTTCTGAATACTTAGACAAATCAATACAATTTATTTCATTATTTCTTATAAAACTGCCCGCCTACGTCATAGTCACTAAATAAATCATAACTCGAGGAAAAAAACTCAAAATTTAAATTTGTGAATTTTCCCTAAAACTAGACTCATATATCTTCTTACTACTATTTTTCCAGAATTTTTGCTCTAGCCAATTAGTACAGTTTATTATTTAAAATTTCCTCTGTTGCACTGTTTGACTTCTCTGACCTCTCCTCACAATGAATCAATTTTATCCCTATACAGAATTCAAATAACCATTCTATTTGTTTCTCTTGAAAATAGATTCACTAAGGAATCTATAAATATAAACTATAACTTGTAATTCTTTTTGTACAATTTTTAGTGTATTTATAAATTCAGAACAGGGGATTTAGAAATCACTCTGACCTTGTCTCACTAAAATTCAAATATCTCTTAATATACACTTCTTTTGCTTATTCTGTTTCTTTCATATGAAAATAGCCTCAATAATATTTAATTCTATATCTTATTCATCACCTAATTTAATTTCTACTATTCTTGGTAATTTTTCAAGATCACGTCACTGCTGCTGTTCAATACTGTTTTAATGCAAATTTCACTTTTTCATGATCTCTTTGTATTAACTACCATTTAGGCATAAATAACACTAAAACATGTTCTTCATTAGCCATTTCAATAGCTAATCATTATCAAATATTTACATACCATTATTTAGCCATATCATAAGGACATACACACAAAATGGCTAAGTCATTATACATGCCATAGACTAGAATGTTTGTAAACGAAGATACCCATTTGGTAACTTGAAAGTCGATAGCGTGAAGTGATCTCCGATGACCTCCAACCCAAGCTTGCTTCTAAGTACTCTTAACATGGGAAAGTGAAAGGAGTAAGCTTATACAGTGTAGTAAGTTTACATGTAAAATAATAAGTATTAGCAATCAATTTAGCTTACTACTATGCTGTCATAATTTACATAAATAATGTTTAGTTCTTACTTTCCCATCTTACTCATCAGTAACCTTACCAAAGGCTCAGAATAAAAAAGGCACCTTACTTAATAGCTTGCTTACATACCTGCAACATCTCACTTAACACATGAGTACTCTTTCATAATATAGGCATATTGCCAATCATGTCATAAAGTGTCACAAGCATAACTGAAAACTCATCACTTACTTAATACTTGATAATCTCAATTACTTACAATCTCAATATTAAATAAGCCTTAAATGCATACCTACACTCTTTCTTCATGTTCTCACCTTTTCATTTCTTTGACTCACTCTTTGGATTACTCAAGAACTTTTTCCCTTTTTGAACTTACCATTGCCATGTCTTGACATGGTCTTACGTGGTATCCTTGCTTTATGAACTCACCAATGCCATGCCTTGGCATAGTCTTACATGGGACCTTTGACTTATAGTAACTCATCAATTCCATGTCTTGACATGGTCTTACATGATTTCCTTGCCTTATAGGACTTATCAATGCCATGCCTTGGCATGGTCTTACATGATATCCTTATCTTACCAAATGTCATGTTCCAAACATGGTCTTACATGGTATCATTGTCTTATGAACTCACCAATGTCATGCCTTGGCATGGTCTTAAATGGTATCCTTGTATTATGAACTCACCAATGCCATGCCTTGGCATGGTCTTACATGGGACCTTTGCCTTATAGTAACTCATCAATGCCATGTCTTGACATGGTCTTACATGATTTCCTTGCCTTATAGGACTTATCAATGCCATGCCTTGGCATGGTCGTACATGATATCCTTATCTTACTAAATGCCATGTTACAAACATGGTCTTACATGGTATCCTTGTCTTACCAAATGCCATGTTCCAAACATGGTATTACATGGTATCCTTGTCTTAGTGCCAATGCCACATCTTGATGTGGTCTTACATGGAGTCTTTAATCAATGCCGATGCCATGTCTTGACATGGTCTTACACGGGATCCTTGCCTTACCAATGCCATGTCTTGACATGGTCTTACATGGTATCTTTAAACGTCAATTCCTCCTTAAATGCCATGTTATGAACATGGAATTTTTCATCAATTCTTTCTTAATTGCCATGGTACAACCATGGACTTTGACATATCAATGCCTTGTCAAGTCATAGCTGAAACATACTTGCTCAAATTCTCAAGGTTAGTCGCATAACTCAATAATAACAATACTAATAACAATAATTGCATAATAATAAAATGCTACTCAACTTACATACTTACATTCTCAATCTCATCATATCATCAACTTAACTTATTCTCATCAAACTATTCTAGTCAATTCTTTATTGTTATCATAAAAAACCAGAATACAAAATATGGTCTTACATATAAATTATACAAGTTCTCTTTCCAATATCGAATTATTATCGAACATTAATCATTATATCTGAAACTCAATACTAAAATATTTATGGCCAAAATATCAATTTATCATTCAAATATGCATAATTGAATGCTTATTAAACATATGAACTTACCTCGATACCAAAACGACCATTTTACCAACTTTCCCGATTTTCGGTTTTTCTCCTGTTCTAGGTCCAAATCTCACTTTTAGGGATCTAAAACAACATATTTCACTTATTTAATTAATGTACTATTCAAAACATTCCCTAACTCAAACTGTAGAAAAATTACAATTTTGCCCCTAAACCTTTACAGAATTATGATTTTGTCGCTAGGCTCAGAAATTAAAATTTATCCATTTTTATTATGTTTTATGACATGCTGAACATTTTCCCTTCTACGGCAACGTCAAATTCCCACTCTATCATGTACTTATGAACATTAGGTATTTTTACCGATTATGTTGTTTTACTCGTTTTCACTTAAAATCGCTTAGCAAATGTTGTTTAACATAATTTCAAGCTTCATATTCTACCATAAACCGTCAAAATAAACACATTTAACCTATGGGTATTTTTCCAAGTATGAATCCTAGCATGAATTATTGCTAGAATAAGCTAAATCAAGTTACTAGGACTCAAAAAACGTAAAGAACATTAAAAACGAGGCTAAACGGACTTACTATTAAGCTTTGAAAGCTTGGAAACACTAACCATGGCTTCCCCCATGCTATATTCGGCCTCCATGAAGAAGATGTACCAATTTTGGCTTTATTTTTCCTTTTTAATTATTTTAATTACTAAATGACCAAAATGCCCTTAAAGGCTTTTCTTTCAAATTTGTCCTATTCTTGCCCATTTTTGTCCAAACTTAAATATAATGGTCTAATTTATAAATAAGGACCTCCACTTTAAGATCCCATTTCAATTAAATCCCTTTTATTATCTAGAACACACATTGTGCTAATTTTACAATTTAGTCCTAATTATCAAATTAGGCACTTATACATAAAATTTCTTCACGAAATTTTCACACAATTATTCAATCAATGAATAAACCTTAAAACTTACTCGAAATAATTTTTTTTACCTCAAATTCATTGTTTCGCAACCACTATTCCGTTTAGGCCCTATTTCGGGATGTTACAGTATCTATATACCAAAGCTAGACAAGATGATAGTGTGTTGATTCTCCAACTGTCTTCCAATCTTCGCGAGTCCACGAGCTCTGTAAGATAGGGAAAAGAGAGGGGTAAGCACTTACATGCTTAGTAAGCCGAATAACTGGAAATTAAACTTATCGATTAATTAGCATACATCCATATTAGGCAATAAAACCAACAAGTATGGATTAGTTTCTCTATCACATGCACTCAATCGACAAGTTACTTCCATAACAATGCACCATGTAAATTTGTCTTAGATAAGCTCATCATTCAACATTTTCATTTTTATGTCTCATGTTAATCTCGTTGAGTTTCTCGAAAATCTTGATGGATTTTCCATTTACCGTCAAGTCATAAGAGCGATCATCTCAAGTATGCACTTCCGCGAACCTCACATCTTACAGCGGGATTACCAGTCTAGGCTAAATCCCCCGTAATGTAAACTTATAGGGTGATGTCGGGATTACCAGTCTAGGATAAATCCCTTATAGCAACAAACACCCTTAATGAGCTCGGATCTGTATTACCAGTCCAGGCTAAATTCAGATCCTAATTGGATTACCCGTCCGGGCTAAATCCACAATGCACACATATTCTTTGGGAGGCTCGATCACTCAAGGAACACCCATCCGGGGTAGATCCCTTCTATATTTGAGATCAACAGATTACCCGTCCGATCTACATCCTTTTTATGCAACACATGCAGGATCTCAAGTCATGTAAGCCATGGTTTATCCATTGAATTTCTCTTTTTACTTCAACCGGGACATTTATTATCATATCATTATTATTAACATATTTCATGGATTTTCATGCCATCATTATAACTAAATATCATGCATTCATAACACATGTAATTAGGTATATTAATAGTTTACTTAAAGTTATTCGAACATACCTAGTATCCGTTTTGGTTTTGCGTCTCGATTATTCTGAAACCTTTCGTTTTCCTCGATCGACCTCTGGAATTTGTTCCTCGGGGTCTATAACAAAAACAAAAATGAATAATCAATGTCTCAAATTATTCTTTTCGAGTCTAAATTTCACCCTCGGACAATATGACCGTTTTGCCCCTAACCCTTCACATTATTTATGATTTAGTCCCTAGGCTCGTATGATGAAATGCATGAATTTTATACATTACCCATGCCTAGTCAGATGTTCTTTCCTTTTATGGCAGCCCACATTTCTCCATTATTTCACATTTCTACCACATATTTTACACCTTTTGCAAAAAGGTCCTTTGAGGGGTTTTTCATGAAAATCACCTAGAAAAAGATGTTTAACAAACATCCAACTTTCATATTCCTCCATAAAACATAAAGAATAAACATGTCACACATGGGTCACTTTGAAAACATGAACCCTAACTCAAAATATGGGTAGAAATGGAGAGAGTAAGCTACCGGGATTTAAAAAATACGTAGAACATTAGAAACGGGGCTTGGGAGCACTTACTATTGATCTTGAAAATGTTGAAAACCCTAGCTATGGAGAGCTTGAGGAATTCGGCTGGATGAGGGAGAAGAATGGCTGATTTTTGCCTTCATTTTCCTATTTTATTTCATTAATTAGCCAAATGACCAAAATGCCCTTTCTTTAAAATTTTATCCATACATGCCCATTTTTGTCCAAAAACGTAGAAATTGAGAAAATTGATCTTTAAGACCTTCTAATTAATAATCTAAAGCAATTTCATGCAAATTGCTTCTAGAATCCAAATTTTCCAATTTATTCAATTTGGTCCTTATTTTCCAATTGGACACCTTACTCATAGAATTTCCTTATGAAAATTTAACACGTGCATATTTTCATATTCTAGACCTGATAATAATCATAAAATAAATATTTCAAAGTCAGATTTTTGGTCCCGAAACCACTGTTCCGACTAGGCCTTATTTTGGGATGTTACATTTCTCCCTTCTTTTGGGACTTTCATCCTAGAAAGTCTTACCAGTAAATAGGTTCGGATATTGGCTTCTCATGGTTTCTTCTGGCTCCCATGTAGCCTATTCCACACCATGTCGATGCCATAAGTGTAACGCCCCAAAAATCTCAAAACCCAAAAATCCTAAAATCCTGAACTTTTTTTTATTTTCAGTTTTGATAAAAATTATGTTTTTGTTCCTAGCCATGTGATAATTATAGTAGGTTTTAATTTAGGTTTGAGTTCGAACCTAGGGGTAAATGAAATTATAGTTTAATTATGAAAAGGACCTTGTTGGGAAATAGTTGGGCTTTTAAATAAAAATAGGGGAAAATGGCATCAAAAAGCCTTGTGGTGAAGTGGCTAAGTGACGCCACTTAGGGCGTAGGGAGGTGGCATTAGTAGCTAGCAAGGAGATCCAAGGTTTGAATCCTAGCTTAGTGTTTTTAAAAATTTAATTTTGACCTTCTAGAAGGATGGAAGTGGCGTGAAAGTGGACTCCAAGGGAAGTGTTCAGGAGAGAAAATTAAGGAAAGGATCAAGGGGTTATCAAGGAGAAAAACGAGGAGATGAGAAGGGAGAAATGATGGAGCTGAATGGGGAATTGGGCATGAGAAAGTTCAGCTATAAGGCTTATAAATAGGTGCCGAATGCTAGGGTATGAAGCTAATGACCGAATTTCCTTCACCCTGTTACCAGAAACTCTTTTCTCTAAAAGCCGAAAACCCTCTGCCTTTCTTTTCTTTTTCTCCTTCCTTGTGTCGAATTTTATTCTTCCTCTACCTCATTGCTGACTTTTCTTTATTTTTCCTTGGAGTTGAATAACCCTCTTTTTCCATACAAAATCATAAAGGGCCGAACCTTTTTGGCCGAATACCCTTGGTGCAATCACTACTCCTTCTACTTCGGTCAAATCTAGTGTAAGTGTTGTTCTCCCAATCGGTTTATTTGCTAAGTATCGAATATTGTCCCTTCCTCTTTCTAATCAACTATGGTAGGGAATTAGTATCGGATCTCGGATCTTAGCTTATTGCCAAATTACCCCTTATGTGTTGTTGTATCGGTTTCTTAGGTGTTGCATGTCTAGGATTGGATCTAGGGAGAGCTTGGTAGTTAAGCGGTCTTAACGACCTACCTCTTCTCAGGAATCCTACCTGGTGCATAGTATTCATTCAGCTTAGCTCACAGGGCTTGTTCAAGGGCCAAGGTAAGTGAAAACGATAATTAAGGGAAAATTACTAAAATACCCCTAAGGGCGAAAATGACCAAAATACCCCTAAGTGTTGAATATAAGTTTTGTGGATGTGACATGCATACATATGGTGTTCTGCTTAGGTTTCATATGGGGTGGGAATTATGGTATGGAGGAAGTATATAAGGATCGCATGGTTGCCTGACAATCGTGGATCCACCGACGGCTTTTGCCCAATATGTAAACGAAGGTAGTTCTGCAACCAGGCTACCATTGGTGTGTAGGTTGGGTGGGTCGATATTTATATCCCCATATGGTGTGATGGAGGACGGAGCTGGTGTGTAGCAGATGGATAATTTGAATGGGATTGCATTGCATGTTTGATGTATGATGATTTTTGAATGCTTGTTTTCCGTTGAGGGTCGTACACACTGAGTTTTCGAAAACTTACCCCCTCTTTTATTTTATTTTTAGGTGATGCTCAGTAGACGGTTCGATGATTGGAGGGACTCTGGGTGGCCAGCTAGCAAGACAAATTTGGACTTTTTTTAAGCTTATAAGTTTTATTTTATTAAGTATGTTTCAGACCAGATTGTAATAAGGTTTTCATTATGCTATTATTACTGGAAGTCTTATTATTTCAATTGTAATTACGAGAAGTTGAACATGGGTTTCCTAAATTATAATATGTTTTCTATGTTTCCACAACTTAATTTCTAAATGATAAGTTTTCTTAAATTAAATGCTTAAAACAAGGCTTTCGCAACTGAAAAGTGTGTTTATTAAGGTTTCTTTCGTTTAAGAAGGGTATTCAATGAAAACACGGTTTTCGCTAAAACACTTCAATGTAACAAGTTATATTCGGCCATAACGTCTGGGCCGGGTTTAGGGTGTTACAATAAGACTTTTACCAAAGTCACATCTTTATTTCTCAGCTATTTAACTTTACGAGCCAGAATCTTTACCGGTTCTTCACCATAGGTCATGTCCGGTCTAATTTCAATCTCCGTCGGTGAAATAGCATGAGACGGGTCTGATCGATATCTCCTTAACATAGATACATGGAACACATCATGAATCTTTTCTAGTTATGGTGGCAATTCCAAGCGATAGGCTAATGGTCCAACTCTTTCAATGATCTCATATGGTCCGATAAATCGAGGACTCAGTTTGCCTTTCCGACCAAATCTCAATACCTTTTTCCATGGAGATACTTTCAAGAATACTCTATCTCTAACTTGAAATTTGATCTCTTTTCTTTTTAGATCAACATATGACTTTTGCCTATCTGATGCTAATTTTAAACAGTCACGTATCACTTTAACCTTTTCCTCAGTTTCCTTGATCAGATGAGCTCTGTGAATCTAATTCTCCTTAAGTTTCGTCCAATACAATGGAGTTCAGCACTTCCTGCCATACAAGGTCTTGTAAGGTGACATCTTCAAACTTGTTTGAAAACTGTTGTTGTAGGCGAACTCTACCAATGGCAGGTATTTTTCGTAGCTGCCATGAAATTCAAGGATGCAACATCGCAACATATCCTCAAGAATCTAAATCATCCGCTTAGACTGACCATCGGTTTGCGAGTGAAAAGCTGTACTAAAGCTCAACTTTGTACCCAAGGCTTCTTGTAACTTCCTCCAGAATCTCGAAGTGAATCTCGGGTCTTTGTTTGAAATAATTGATAGCGATACCCTGTGTAATCGTATAATAGCCCAAAATTGTGTCTAGTTGGAACAGAGGTTTCAGGACCACAAAATTTGAGATATAAATAATTATTTTATGATTATTTTGAGGTCTATGATATGATTGCATGATTGTGTGAAAATTTCGTGAAGAAATTCTATGCATAAAATGCTTAATTCGAAGTTAGGGACTAAATTGAATAAGTTGCAAAACTTGTATTCTAGAAGTTTCTAGTATGAAATTGATTTGAAATATTAATTAGGAGGTCTTAAATAGCAATTTGACCAATTTCTAAGTTATGGACAAAAATTGGACATGGATGGAATTTTTGGAAAGTTTAGTAGTGAGGGTATTTTGGTCATTTAGGGGTAAAATGAATTAAAATACAAAATTAAAAGCCAATTTTGCTCGTCTTCTTCACCATGGACGTGTATACCAAGGGAGACTCCATGGCTAGGGTTTTCAAGCTTCCCAAGCTCAATTGTAAGTTCGTTCTAACCCCATTTTTCAAGTTATTTACGTTTTTAGAGTCTCGGTAACTTGATTTAGTTTATGCTAGCAATAATTCAACCTAGGGTTCATATTTGGAAAAATACCCATAGGTAAAATTTGTGTATTCTGGTGTTTTATGATAAAATATGAGGTTTTAAATTATGTTAGACAACTTGTGCTACTCGGTTTTAAGTGAAAACAAGCAAAAGGGCTTAATCGGTAAAAATATCTAATAGTCATAAGTATATGTTAGAGTGAGAATTTGATGTTGCCATAGAAGGGAAAAGTGATCATCATGTCATAAAACATAAGAATAAGGGATGAAGTTTAATTCCCGAGCCTAGGGGAAAAAGTGTAAATATGCAAAAGTTTAGGGGTAAAATTGTAATTTTTCCAAAGTTTGAGTTAAGGACTGTTTTGAATAGTAAATTAATTAAATAAGTAAAATATGATGTTTTAGATCCCGGAAAACGAGATTTGAACCTAGAATGAGAGAAAAATCGAAAATTGGGAAAGTTGGTAAAATGGCCGTTTTAATATCAAGGTAAGTTCATATGTATAATAAGCATTAATTTATGCATGTTTCAATGTAAAATTGATATATTTACTATGATCTCCGAGGTTTTGAAAGTATGTAAGTTGGTATGATAATAATACAACAATAATGCTGTAATTTATATTTGAAAGTTAAATTTAGTGAATTAATTGAATTATGTTAAATTAAATGATTATGGTGCCAAGTTTATGAATTGATTTAAAAATATGTCTATGGTACATGAAGTGCATTGAATTATCATACATAAATGTGATTTCTATGATTATGGATATTATGGGAAATTGTAAGTTCATATGATTTTTAATAAGACAATGTGTAATTTAATGTTATTGCATTGATATTAAATGAGATGTAAGTTTATATGTAAGTAATACATCACTATTACTTGTATTATGATATTGTATAAAAATATTGGAAATATGTTTGTGGATAATTACTTGATTGGTGAAATTGTTGGAAAAGAGAGAGAAATCCCGGTTGAACCTTCGGAAAGATTGGATAATACAGATGGTATGTAGCTAGGTCACATGTATAGTGCTGACTGCACATCATGTGCACAAGAGAGCTACAAGACATTATGATGTAGCTAGGTCGCATGGGTGATACTATGTGTACACCATGTAGACAAGAGAGCTATGGGATATATGTAGCTAGGTCGCATGCGTGGTTCCAAGTGAAGGACACCATGTAGACAAGAGAGCTACGAGATAAACTGGCTAGGTCACATGGGTGGTACTAAGTGTTCACCATGTGTACAAGAGAGCCGAACTATATGATGGGTGGAGCTATGTGCTGAAACCACCAAGTATCGAGGATTGATCCGAAGTGTTCAACGGGAGACTCTCTATGTATTGCTTTGTGAGTTTTGTGATGAATATGTGCAGGAACTTGGTTATGTGAATGATGTGTTCATTAAGTGACCAGGATGTGGTAAGGTTATAAACAAGTAAGTTATACATGAGGATGATTTTATGGTGACCTTGTGATCATGGGCCTATACTTGTGATGTATGAAATGTGGTGAAAATGATTTGTGATATGTATGTTAAAATGAGGTTAATACAAAGAAAGTGTGAAAGAGTGAATTAGCAATAAAACTGTTTTGGACAGTAGCAGTGACGTGATTTTGAAAAATCACCAAAAATAGTATAAATTGAATCAGAGACTGAATGAGATATCAAATTAAATCTTAATGAGTATATTTTCATATAAAAGAAACATAGAAAGCAAAGGAGTTCTATATTTTGAGATATTTATGTTTTTGTGAGACTGATTCAGAATGATTATGTGATCCCCTGTTCTGACTTTGGAAAATCACAAAAATTTGGAGAAAAATAATTAAAGGATAAAAATTATATTTTTAAAATCCATAATGAGTCTATTTTCAAGATAAATCAACAAGAACATTATCTGAGTTCTGTATTGTGAGATAATTATTTGTTAGTGAAGAGAGATCAGAACTGTCAGAAAGTGAAACAGGGGAAATTTTAATGAATAAACTGTACTAATTGGCTAAATAAAAAATTATGAAAATTTTATGGTGGAACGATATGTGAGTCTAGTTTCAGGGGAAATTTATGGATCTTAATTTGGAGCTCTTTAGCTCGAATTATAAATAATTAAGTGACTATGACTTGTGTGGACAGTTTGATGTGAACATTTATTAGTAAATTGTGAAATCGTACTTACAAGAATGCTATATACATTAAGGATGTGGAATGGAGAGGAGGAGGAGGAAAATAAATATATGTGGAATACATGAAAACTATGGTATATGAAATATTGATATAATGAAATAAATGATATGTGTTTATAAGAAAACAAAATGAGAATGATATGTATCATGACATGTATGTATATATATATATGACTAGTCTCAATGTAATGCTTGTTGGGTATGGAATTGAATTGAAATGTTTCAAGCAAATATGTTATTCTGCGCATCTGAATCATGGTATTTTATAAAGATATGATCTAGCTTTAAATATGAATGCTTGATGATTAAGCTGAAGATATTTGGTAAGATGATAATCTTGGTATAAATATATAAGTGGTACTATAATAAACAAGGTAAAATGAGTATGAGAGACACATGTATGATGACATACAAATGCTATGGTTGTGGTTTAATTGAGGATGTATAATCATTAAATGAATACCATGTTATATGCTTTTGATTTTGGATAAGTGTGTAAGAGATCAAGGTTGACCAAAGCTTGGAAAATAGCCTAGGTATATTCCACACAGGCAGAGACACGACCATGTGTCTCAGCCGTGTATGGAACACAATTTTGGGACACGGGCGTGTGGAGTCTTAAAGCATGAAATTTCCAAGATTTTCGTAAGTTCTCGGTTTAGTCCCAAACCCTTTCTAAAGTATGTTTTGGGCTCCGTAGACTCAAATAAGGGACTATGTGTAAGAGAATGAACGCTTTGAAATATGAATAAAATTTTATGGCTCGTATTTTAGTTTAATGTTTGTATGTTTGTCTGGTAATGCCTCGTACCTTAGCCCAGCCTCAGATATGGGTAAGGGGTGTTACAAATCTCACAATCTCAGATAAATACAGGTCGGCCAACTTGTCAAGTGAATAATCTGTCCTTACCGGAATAAAATGAGCTGGCTTTGTCAACTTATCAACCACAACCCATATAGTATCTTTCTTTTTCAGGGTCAATGGTAATCTTGTCACGAAGTCTATAATGATTCTATCCCACTTCTATTCGGGGACCATCATAGGCTATAGTAAACCAGAACATACTTGATGTTCATCCTTGACTTGCTGGCATATCAAGCATTTCGATACAAATTCAAAGATGTCTTTTTTCCTGCAGTTCCACCAGTACATTTTCTTTAAATCATTGTACATTTTGTTACTTCTAGGATGAATAGACAAACGGCTATCATGTGCCTCTTGCAACATTTTTTGAATAATTTCTTCATTCCTCAGTACGCAAACTCTGTCTCTAAACATCAAACATCCATCAGGACCAATCTAAAAGTTTGATTCAATGCCCGACTCACATTGAGCTCTTTTAGCCTGCAGAACACTGTCATTAGTCTAAGCATCATAAATTTCCTGAAGAAATGTTGGCCTGACCGTTAACTCTGCCAGGATTGAACCATCATCAAACAACGCCAATTGAGCGTTCATGGCCCTTAATGCAAACAAAGATTTTCTGCTTAACGCGTCAGTGACCACATTCGCCTTTCCCGGATGATAATTGATTATCAGCTCGTAATCTTTAATTCATTCTAACCATCTTTGCTGTCTCAGATTCAACTCTTTTTGAGTCATTAAATACTTTGAACTCTTGTGGTCTATGAATATACAACAAGTCTCACCATATAAGTAATGCCTCCAGATTTTCAAGGTAAAAACAATGGCAGCAAGCTCTAATTCATGCTTCGAATAATTCTTCTCGTGTGGCTTCAACTGCTGCGAAGCATAGGCTATCACCTTGCCATCTTGCATAAGTACACCACCTAGTCCATTTAAAGATGCATCATTCTAGACCACAAACTCTTTCCCGCCTCAGGGAATACTAAAACTAGAGCTTCAGTCAGCAATGTCTTCAACTTTTCGAAACTCTGCTGGCACTTCTCTGTCCATTCAAACTTAACGTCTTTTTATAGCAACCTCGTCATTGGAGTCGTTATCATGAAGAATCCTTTCACAAATCTTTGGTAGTAACCGACTAAGCCCAAAGAGCTTCTAACCTCGGTTACATTTTTAGATGGTTTCCATTCAATGATGGCAGAGATCTTACTTGGATCAACTCGGATGCCATCACCTGAAATAATATGACCCAAAAACCCTACTTCTTGGAGCCAAAATTCACTCTTGCTAAACTTGGCATACAATTGCTTTTCCCGTAAAGTCTGCAACACAGTCCTTTAATGCTTCGCATGCTCTATCTCATCCTTGGAATAAATGAAAATGTCATCAATGAACAGAATGACAAACTTGTCCAAGTATGGCCGAAATATCCTATTCAGTAGGTCCATAAGTACGGCCAGTGCATTCGTTAACCCAAACGGCATGACAAGAAATTCATAGTGGCCATACCTCATTCTAAAAGTTGTCCTCGGCACGTCTGACTCCTTAACTCGCAACTGATAGTAGCCGGATCTCAGGTTTATCTTAGATAATACAGTGGCTCCCCCCAACTGGTCAAACAAATCATCGATCCTTGGTAAAGGATACTTATTCTTAATAGTTACCTTGTTTAATTGCCGATAATCTATACATAGCCTCATTGAACCATCTTTCTTCTTTAAAAATAATACGGGAGCACCCCAAGGCAAAAAGCTTGGCCTTGCAAAAACTTTATCCATCAGCTCTAGCAACTATGCTTTTAATTCTTTCAGCTCGGTTGGTGCCATCAAATACAGAGCGATAGAAATAGGAGTTGTTCCTGGCACCAGTTCAATACCAAACTCTATCTCTCTATCAGGAGGTAATCCGGGTAGTTCCTCTGGGAACACGTCTGGATATTCACATACTATTGGTACGAACTCAATCTTCAACTCTGTTTCCTTAGTGTTTAGTACAAAAGCAAGGTAGGCTTTGTACCCTTTTCTCATATATATTTGAGCAACCATTGCTATGATTACAACCGGTGGTGTATCCAATTCTCTTGAATCAACCCGTAAAATCTCACCATCTGGGCACTTCAATTCAATATACTTACTACCACAATTTACAATTACATCATGCAGGGCTAACCAATCCATGCCAAGTATTACATCAAACTCATCAAGTGGCAATAACATAAGGTTAGCCGGAAAACAATGACCCTGAATCGTTAAGGGACAATTCTTACAGACTTTATCAACCAGGACTGACTTGCCTAATGTGTTCTACACTTTGATTACAAATTCTGTGGGTTCAATGGATATATTCATGCTAGACACCAATCTCATGCAAATGTATGAATGTATTGACCACAAGTATTAAAAAGAGAAAAAGTACCCGTGATGACGTCAAGAGCAGTGGCTTCCTCTCGAACGCGTATTGCATACAACCTTGCTGGGGCTTGAGCCTCTAATTTCATAGTGTCTTTGGCCACAACTCGACTGCCACTAGCACTTCCAGTATATCTTGGAGGTCTAACTCATGAAATAGAAGCACTCAATTTCGGGGCTACTTCCACCTCTTTATCGGTTCGCTCTGGGCAGTCTCTGAGGAAGTGGTCAAGAGAACCACATCTATAACACACACCGCTCTTTATCCAGCACTCTCCAAAGCAAAATTTATTACAGCTTTTACACTTCAGCTTTTGGTCATCTACACTCCCCACACTAGTCACCATCGGGGAGGAAGACTTTTAATTACGTCGTTTGGAGCCTCTCACTTTACCTGAATATCCTACCAATGATTTGGAGCTTTCATGTTGGCTTATTGATTTCTTTGTGGGAAATGAGTGCTTCTTACCATTGGATCTATTGCTTGGAACACGAGCTTCTCTCTGAGCTTGCTTCCTTTCATTATTGAGCTCTTCGACTTTCTTGGCCCGATCAGCTAATGCGGCAAACTCTCGTATCTCAAGGATCCCAATCAACGGCTTGATTTCCTCATTCAGACATTCCTCGAAACGTTTACACATTTCTGACTCTATTTGAACCCATTCATCGCATACTAAGTTACAAACTCCCTTTCATATTCCGCTACAATCTTATTTCCTTGTTTGAGTTCCAAGAACTCATTTCGCTTCGAGTCTAAAAATCTTTGACTGATGTATTTTTTCTTAAACTCCGCTTGGAAAATTCCCAAGTGATGTTTTCCTTTGGCACCACTGAAGATACAGTCTTCCACTAGTGGTATGCAATATCATTTAAAAGAGATACAGCACACTTTAAACATTCCTCAGGTGTGCACGATAATCCGTCCAATACTTGTATAGTGTTCTCGAGCCAGAAATCGGCTCGTTCAGCATCATTATCAATCTTAGCTCTAAATTCCTCAGCCCCGTACTTTCTAAGCTTGTCTACAGGGGCTTTACCAATTCTTACAGGTGCCATACCTCGTGGCACTTTCTCATCAGGCCGGTTAGGGGCGGGGGAGGTCGTGGTATGTTGGGGCGATTCCTCAAATAATCCCCAAACCACTCATCCATCTTGTCAAAGAAGGCGAATCTGGCCTCTTCCCAGCCTTCAGACATATCCTTCTACTACTAGTAGAAACAACTCATTGTACGAAAGCTGGAGCATGGCTCTTGGCTCCCTTAGACTCATCTTGTGCTTGATTGGAAGACATTTAGTATAGTCAAAGATAATTAAATAGTTAGGAGATGTCACACTATCAATGTTCATATAATGGCATGTATAGCTAAACTTTATGCACTCTACGGTAGTCCTAGAACCGATAGACTGTAGCTCTGATACCACTAAATGTAACACCTCTTACCCTTACCCGAGACTGGGACCAGGTACGAGGCGTTACCAGGCATGTACTCAAACATTTTCAGGAAATATGGGTTATAAAATTTTTTTCCAATTTGAAACCAATCCAATAATATCTTGGTGTCTCTATTATAGGCCTACGAGGCTCAAAACATACATTGAAATTGGTCCGAGACTAAACCGAGGTCCTAAAAAAATTTTAAGAAAATTTCTGGGGTAATGTCTCACACGCTCGTGTGGAGACAATGCACACGCCCTTGTGCTTTGGGACACGCCTCTGTCCCCTATTCGTGTGGAATTTATTGAATTTATTTCTCTTATCGAACCTATAGGGGTTTGAACACGGTGAAGCAAATGCCCGTGTCTCTGGCTCGTGTCCTTTAATGGCTTTGACACACCCTTATGGTCGCCCGTGTCCAAAAACTCGAGCATTCTATTTATGACGTCAACATGCATTTAGGGGCACACGGCCAAGACACACGCCCATGTGCTAGGCCACGCCATCCACACGGTTGAGACACACGGCCGTGTCTCTACCTGTGTGTTTACTACCATGATTGTGAGTTAAAATTTTTAGGTGCAAGGGACACACGGCCATATCACACGGCCATGGGGTGGTTCATGTGTCACACACGGCCTAGACACACGCCCGTGTGTCTACCCATGTGGACCTAGTTCGGCTATTTCCCAAGCCTTTGGTCACCCTCTAGTGTTCATACCCACTTATAGTTTTCAATAATACTTAACATGGTCTAATTATACTCTTAAATGACCTTAATATACCTCATTGTATGTAAACCTCATCTCATTGGCTTTTATACATGCTAGGCTATCCCTTTTATATTAAGGATTTCCATGACTTGTAACTCAATTAAGCTTGGCTCGTTATCTTAACTCATTGCCAATTTGTAGCCTGACCACCCTATGTGATTTGGTCATATTATATATATGACTAATTGTAACACACCATATTTAATCATCATAAGAACATTAGAACATAACATGCACAATTTAGTAGGTCATAACCTACACTAAAATGAGCCAATTCCCCTGGCCAAATACAAGTGAATATGTATACTTTTAATAGCCTTCATATTGGCTAATCAAATGACACATATAACAAAATAACAAAAGCCCTCTGCATGCCGTTGAAAAAAATAAGAGTATCTATATACCAAAGCTAGACAAGATGATAGTATGTTTATTCTCCTACCGTCTTCCAATCTTCGCGAGTCCACGAGCTCTGTAAGACAGGGATAAGTGAGTGGTAATCATTTACATGCTTAGTAAGCCTGAATAACAGGAAATTAAACTTACTGATTAATTAGCATACATCCATATTAGGCAATAAAACCAACAAGTATAGATTAGTTTCCCTATCACATGCTCTCAATCGACAAGTTAGTTCCATAACAATGCACCATGTAAATTTGTCTTAGATGAGCTCATCATTCAACATTTTCATTTCTATATCTCATGTTAATCCCGTTGAGTTTCTTGAAAATCTCGATGGATTTTCCATTTACCGTCAAGTCATAAGAGCGATCATCTCAAGTACGCACTCCCGTGAACCTCACATCTTACGGCGGGATTACTAGTCTAGGCTAAATCCCCCGTAATGTAAACTCATAGGGTGATGTCGGGATTACCAGTCTAGGATAAATCCCTTATAGCAACAAACACCCTTAATGAGCTCGGATCTGTATTACCAGTCCAGGCTAAATTCAGACCCTAATTGGATTACCCGTCCGGGCTAAATCCACAATGCACACATATTCTTTGGGAGGCTCGATCACTCAAGGAACACCCATCCGGGGTAGATCCCTTCTATATTTGAGATCAACAGATTACCCGTCCGAGCTACATCCTTTTTATGCAACACATGCAGGATCTCAAGTCATGTAAGCCATGGTTTATCCATTGAATTTCTCTTTTTACTTCAACCGGGACATTTATTATCATATCATTATTATTAACATATTTCATGGATTTTCATGCCATCATTATAACTAAATATCATGCATTCATAACACATGTAATTAGGTATATTAATAGTTTACTTAAAGTTATTCGAACATACCTAGTATCCGTTTTGGTTTTGCGTCTCGATTATTCTGAAACCTTTTGTTTTCCTCGATCGACCTCTGGAATTTGTTCCTCGGGGTCTATAACAAAAACAAAAATGAATAATCAATGTCTCAAATTATTCTTTTCGAGTCTAAATTTCACCCTCGGACAATATGACCATTTTGCCCCTAACCCTTCACATTATTTATGATTTAGTCCCTAGGCTCGTATGATGAAATGCATGAATTTTCTACATATTCCAAGCCTAGCCGAATGTTCTTTCCCCTTATGGCAACCCACATTTCTCCATTATTTCACATTTCTACCACATATTTTAGACCTTTTGCAAAAAGGTCATTTTAAGGGTTTTTCATGAAAATAACCTAGAAAATGATGTTTAACACACATCCAACTTTCATATTCCTCCATAAAACATCAAAGAATAAACATGTCACACATGGGTCACTTTGCAAACATGAACCCTAACTCAAAATATGGGTAGAAATGGAGAGAGTAAGCTACCGAGATTTCAAAAATACGTAAAACATTAAAAACGGGGCTTGTGAGCACTTACTATTGAGCTTGAAAATGTTGAAAATCCTAGCTATGGAGGGCTTGAGAAATTTAGCTAGATGAGGGAGAAGAATGGCTGATTTTTGCCTTCATTTTCCCATTTTATTTCAGTAATTAGCCAAATGACAAAAATGCCCTTAAGCCCTTTCTTTAAAACTTTATCCAAACATGCCAATATTTGTCCAAAAACTTAAAAATTGGGAAAATTGCTCTTTAATACATTCTAATTAATAATCTAAAGCAATTTCATACAAATTGCCTCTAGAATCCATGTTTTGTAATTTATTCAATTTGGTCCTTATTTTCCAATTGGGCACCTTACTTATAGAATTTCTTCATGAAACTTTATCACATGCATATTTTCATATTCTAGACCTCATAATAATCATAAAATAAATATTTCCATGTCAGATTTGTGGTCCCAAAACCACTGTTCTGACTAGTCCCTATTTTGGGATGTTACACTCAATCACTCATTATAGGTCAATTACCAAACCCAAAATAATACCATTTGCACATTAATAAACAACATCAAATTCACCATCACAAGCCAACTCAAATGGTCTAAATATATGTTCATTAAACATACCAAAATGACTCAAGTCTATACAGGCCATATACCATATACACACTTTAAAAGTACCAGAATAGATGTTCGGCAGCGTGATGAAGTCATTGACAATCCCCACATCTGAAATAGCTTCGTAGAACTATAAAACATTGAACACTAAACAAAGTAAGCTATAAATCTTAGTAAGCTCATATGTAAATATGAAATAATCTCAACAATCATTAGCACTTCAAAATGGATAACATAATTAACATTTAAAACATCAATAAATGAGCAAACATAAAGTTTAACCCTATCAAATTCATAAGTCCTCAACTTATTCTAACTCGTTACCTGAATAGTCTTCAGTACATATCTGTACCGATACATATCTATTTATCACCAACTTTCTTACCAAATCACTTCGAGCTTATAAATGTTTATGACACAAATACTTTGATTTTTCGATGCCCTAGTCAACTATGGTCTTACACATACATTGCCAAGGCCCTGCCATGGTCTTACATTCACGTGCCATAAACTGGTCATGGTCTTATTATCTGATTTGGCATAGCCCTATTTTGGGATGATACACTCAATCACTCATTATAGGTCAATTACCAAACCCAAAATAATACCATTTGCACATTAATAAACAACATCAAATTCACCATCACAAGCCAACTCAAATGGTCTAAATACATGTTCATTAAACGTGCCAAAATAACTCAAGCTTATACATGCCATATACCATATAAACACTTCATAAGTACCAAAATAGATGTTTGGTAGTGGGATAGAGTCATTGAAAATCCCCAGAATCGAGCCAGCTTTATAGAACAATAAAACATAAAAAATTAAACAAAGTAAGCTATAAAGCTTAGTAAGTTCATATGTAAATATGAAATAATCTCAACAATCATTAGCACTTCAAAATGGATAACATAATTAACATCTAAAACATCAATCAATGAGCTAACATAAAGTTTAACCATTTCAAACTCATAAGTCCTCGACTTCTTCTAACTCGTTACCTGAATAGTCTTCAGTACATACCTGTACCGATACATATATACTTATCACCAACTTTCTTACCAAATCACTTCGAGCTTATAAATGTTTATGATACAAATACTTTGATTTTCCAATGCCATAGTCCAACTATGGTCTTACATATATGTTGCCAAGGCCCTGCCATGGTCTTACATACGTGCCATAACCCTGTTATAGTCTTATTATCCGATTTGCCATAGCCTACCTATGATCTTATTCAACAACTCATCCACTTAAACCGTACATTTAAATTAAGTTCCACACATTTAACCATAGGATAAATACAATCTCATTACTATCCATTCATTGAATAAATAAACATTTAACTTCAAATATATGATCTTACCCCGTGTACGGAAATAACAGAATGGACCGACTATTCAATTACTTTGCTTTTTCCCTGATCTAAGTCTGAATTCCTCTTTTCTTGATCTATAAGTAATCAAAATCAACTTATTTAATCAACTAATCATTCAATTTAGTCCAAAATACACTTTAAAACACATTTACACTTTTGCCTCACATATTTCACATTTTTTCACAATTTAGTCCATAATTCATGAATTGACAAATTAATGAAATTCCAATTAAACTCATGCTACCCAAATTACCATTATACCCCTAGCAGCCTATTTTTTCATTTATCTCACATTTTAACCACAAACTTTACACATTTCACAATTTAATCCCTATTTTGCATTTTCACTAAAAATCACTTAACAAAACTTGTATATCTATCAACAAGCATTCATAATCTATCAAGAAACATCAAAATATAAATGTATTCATCAATGACTTCATTCAAAATTTTTAACAGTTTAGCAAAATAGTCCTTGGGCTAGCTAGTACTAGTTGACAACGATCACAAAAACATAGAAATCGTTAAAGAGCGAGTCAAAATTAACTTACATGCACTAAGTACTATGGCCGAATGCTTCAAAGTATAACAATGGAGTTTCTTCTCCTTATTTTTGGTGAACAAAGCATTAAGGAAGATGATAACTTTATGTTTTAATTATTTTACTTAACTTATTTTGTAAATTACTATTTTAACCTTGTTAATTAACCATTCAAACCATATAATGCATGCCTATATTTGTCCAGTCACAATTAAAATGGTCTAATTACAAACATAAGGACCTTAACTTAAAGGTTCTATAGCTATTAGATACTATTAACTAATAGAACTCCACTTTTACGCTTTACGTGATTTAGTCCTTTTTATAAAAATTGACCAACCAAACGATAAAATTTCTTCACGAAACATTCACACAATTATTCAATCATGCTTTATGTAACACCCCTAACCCATATCCGTTGTCAAACTAGGGCTAAAGGTATTACAGGACAAAATCAGAAGTTTAACATTCATTTCATAAACATCAAAGCATTAAAGATCGATCACCAATATAGAGTCTCTTATATAGGTCATCGAGACCTTAAATATGTATTTGAAAGGGGTCGGGACTAAATTGAACACATACAAAATTTCTCTAAAATTTAAACATTTATTAAACAAGTACAGGTCACACGTCCGTGTGAACAGGCCATATGCCTCACACGACTTTAGACATGCCCGTGTGTTTAGATCATGTCAAAACAAGCCATACATACTGACTTGTTCACACAGCCACAAGACACGGTCGTGTGCTTTGGCCATGGTCAAATCTGACTTGGGCCACATGGCTAGCCACATGCCCATGTGCTTCAGCTGTAACAATTCAATTTAGACCCTAGTTAGAACAGTGGTTTCGAGACCACGAAACCAAATCTGAAAAATATTTTAATATTATTTTTTGTGTCTGTGATATGTGAATTTATATTTGCGAAGTTTCTGTGATTTAATTTGTCTGTTTCTGTGATTAATTTTCAAAAAGGACCTAATTGCTTAAAGTGTAAAAGCTGTGTGCTAGATGTTAAAAGTACCAATTTGATTTGGCTTATTTAAGTGAGGGTCTTTGCATGTCAAATTTACCATTTGTTTTAATGGTGAATTTTAAAATGAAATAGTTAAGGTTAAAATAGTCATTTGTGTAATAATATGTTTTATAATAAAGAAAACATAAAATGGCTAGGCATTTTCACCTTTGTTGGCCGATTATTTGAATGAAAAATAATAGAAAAGAACAAGCTAGGTTGCTAGCTTAATCCTTGATTAAGGTATGATTTTTTGTTTGTTTTGGATAATTTCTACGTTTCTGTGATCGTTGCTTCGTGTTCTTCAAAACCCATGTCTGAATCTCTATTTCTGTTGAAGGTTATGAAATGTGCCATTGATGATTATATGAGCTTTGTAATATTTTTGATGGAATATAGCTATTTGGGCTAATTTGTGAAAATGAGGTTTTGAAGGACTAAATTGTGAATTAACTATGTTATTTGGGCTTGTATGGAAGCTATGTAAATTCGGCCAAGCTATAGTCTTGGGGAATTTTGCATATTTGTGTTTTGGTGAAACATGGACTAAATTGTCAAAGTGTGAGAATGTATGGGTTAAAATGCAGAGTGCCCTAAATATGTGTTCATGGATTATTTTGAATGAAATGAATGGTTGAATGGTTGAATTTGAATTGTAATAGATCAAGAACAAAGAAAATTAGACTTAGATTAAGGGAAGTCCAAAATAGTTGAATAGCCGACTCGTTTCTGTCCGAAATTCGTACAAGGTAAGTCAAATTACAATTACGTGTTAAATTGACTAAATTCTGCGCATACAAACTGTAATCTGTGTTTGACCGCCATGAGAGCCTGATGAATAAATTTCAAGTAAACTCTGATAATATGCTAGTATCTAAAAAGCTCTGTATGTTTCTAAAAAAACGTTGACATTGATCTGAGATATCGTGTAAGACCGTGTCTGGAACACAGGCCTCGATTTGAGATTTACGTGTAAGACTATGTCTGGGACATATGCATCGTATCTGATTTCATGTAAGACCCTATCTGGGACGGAGGCATTGAACTAAATTACATGTAAGACCGCGTTTGGGAAGTCGACATTGTACCCATTTATGAGTGTGTGTATTGTTTCTGAATCGTCTGATGATAGAATACAAGATATGGGAATGAATATATGAAATGTATAATCTATACAGGTACTTTTGTATCATACTAAATTTTTGAATATGAAAGATGTTGTTTCTGTGAGAATGCGAAGTATGTATGAAATCATGGAAATGAAATATGACATGTATACAAGCAAATGAGCATGGTTAGGCTCATGAACTATTCTGTGAAATAGTTAGGAATTCTTGCTGTTGATTTGTACTTTATATGATTTAATAGTTAAACCAATTGTATTTGGCTTACTAAGCTCTTTGTAGCTTACTCTGTGTGATTTCTGTCTATTTTACAGTTATCATAGCTATTGAAGGCTCGGGGATAGTCGAGGATTGTCACCGCTCTATCGAACTCATTTTGGTACTTTTGAAAGTGTAAATATTTGAAGTATGGCATGTATAGGCTGGAATATCTATGTATTTAAGTTTTGATATGTATATATGTTATGCCATGAGAGTTGGCTAGCAAATGATATGTTTGGCTTAGTTTTGGTATGGATTTGAATAAGTTATTGAATGCTGATGATTTAGTTATAGTGAAGCATGTTTTGAGCATGGAATTGGCTAAAAATTTTGGTATAAATGTTGTTTAATGTTGCTTGTAGGAATGACCTAAAAAGGGGTGGCAATTTGGCTTAAACCAAGCTTGCATTGTGCCACATGGCCAGGGCACACGGGCGTGCCTTGTGGCCGTGTATGTAAAGCAATAACCTCTTAAGACCACATGGTTAAGATACATGGGAGTGTCTTATGGCCGTGGGCTTAAGTCAGTAGCTAGCTAAGTGTCACACGGCCATAGGACACGGGCGTGTCTGGTGGCTGTGGGTGAAAGTCAGTATGTATGCCTTGTTTTGGCATGGCTGGCTCACATGAGCATGTTTGGTGCCCGTGTGGAGCACACAGCCTGGTCCCATGGGCATGTGACCTCAATAGAATTGAAAATTTTTCTGAGTTCTAAAATTTACGAATGTGTGCGGTTTAGTCCCTACTGTCCTTAAAAATATGTTTTAAGTCTCGTAGACCTTCATAAGAGATGGATTGTAGATAATTGCATATGTATTAATGTTATGTGGTATCTGTGATTCTGAATTGGTCTGAAATGTACTGTCTATCTGGTAATGCCTCATAACCCTAATCCGATGACGATTACGGGTTAGGGGTGTTACATTAGCCGTGCTCAAGCCTGTCTTACAATTGTAGGGTACCCTAGGGGATACACAACTGTGCAACATAGCCGTCTGTCGCACATGGATGAGACACACGCCCGTGTCCCTACCCGTGTGGACAAAAATAAGCCATTTGAATAGCCAACTTGCCATCCCAAATGGGTCAAACCTACAAGTACCAAACCAAGCATATTTACACAACAATTTCAGCCAAGTTCTATACCAAACTATACAACATTCATGACATAACATTATCAACCATTTACATGCTTATAAACTTAACTCAATTGTGCCAAAACAGAAGACCAACTCATATCAAAACATATGGTCTCATAATCTTTAAACTCATGACCAAAACTTATACCAAAACTTGCTAAATTTACCATTTCTCTTAGTCATTCATGAACAAATCAAATAGATTATTCTGCATCACATTTCATATACCAAAATCAAAACATAAACACAACCATATCAAACCATATCACATGACTAAATATAAACATTACAAAACCTATCCATAGTACTTCTAACCTATACATGCCATACTTTACTAGATACATTTTCAAAAGGTACCAAAATGAGATTCGATAGTGTGGTGACGATCCTTGACGATCCCCGAGCTCACAGTAGCTTTGATATCTATAAGAACAATGCAAACATACACAAAGTAAGCTTTCAAAAGCTTAGTAAGCTCGTACCAAAAGTCATCAACAGTTTATAAAATATAAAACATTAACACATGAGTACTTATTAATTCTCAATTCATCTATCAATTCTATGCCAACACAATTCATATGTTTATACCAATTTATTGAACTTCATATGCATAACATCATCTATCACATAGGTATCATACATACCTAAACCTTCCCGTATTTATTCATTTTTATTCTCACCTATCGTTCAGATATTTTAAGACTTTTCAAAGATTGATAATGCTTTAACATCCGCACACTTAGTGCTTTAAGAGTTAGACAAAGCTAGAACGATTTCGCACACTTAGTGCCATTTCAATTAACCGAACCTATCTCAGTATCGCACACTTAGTGCCTAATACCATTGATTTATCATCGTATTAAACCATAATCAATTATATATACAATCTATGTATAATCCAAGCATCAAAATATATTTGTAACTTCATGTTTTTCGTACGAACTTACCTCGTACTTGGAGTTGTCGACTCGGATTGTTTACTCAATAACCTTCGACTTTCCTCGGTCTAAATCTAAATTCCTCTTTTCTTGATCTATATGTATTCAAAATTAACCATTTTATTCAATAAATCATTCAAACCAATCCATATACACACAATTAAAACATATTGCAAACTAGCCGTGACATTTTCACATTTTGACACTTTAGTCCCTAATTCACAAAATCACAAAATACACAAAGTTTGCTTGTATACTAGCTTAGCCGAATTTTCATAGCTCTCATACAAGTCCACACATTTCATTTATTTCACATTTTACTCCTTCAATTTACAAAATTCACATTTTAGTCCATTTTATACATTTTTACTCAAAATCACTTTACAAAACATGTATATCAAACACTAAGCTTTCATAATTCATCATTTAATATCACAAAACTCATGAATTCATCAATGGCATCTCATTAAATCATCAAAAATTTCATGAATTTAAGCATGGGCTAGCTAGAACACTTAACAACGATCACAAAAACGTAGAAATTATCAAAACCCGAGTCAAAAATCATACCTAATTGATGCTTGTAAATGCTGAATGTGTAAAGCTCAAGAACCCTAATTCTTTCCTTCAAAATTTCGGCAAGAATGATGATAATGAACAAATTTTATGTATTTTTTTATTACATCAACATTTATTTATCAATTACTAAAATAACCCTTTTAATTTCATTAAAATTCCACTAACTCATGTCCATACTTGTCCATTCTTTAGACCAATGGTCTATTTTCATCATAAGGACCCCTCATTTATAAAGCCAAATCAAATAGGCACTTTTAACATCTAGCACACAGCTTTTACATTTTACGCGATTAGGCCCTTTTATCAAATTGAGTACACATGCGATTAAATTTTAATACACAACTTTCACACATACTAACTCACACATCATAAGCACGAAAAATAATATTTAACAATTTTTCTGACTCGGATATGTGGTCCTGAAACCACTATTCTGACTAGGGTCTAAATCGGACTGTTACAATTCTCCCCCCTTAGGGATTTTCGTCCCTAAAAATCTTACTGTTAAACAGATTCGGATATTGTCATCTCATAGCATCTTCAGGCTCCCATGTGGCCTCTTCAATACCATGTCGATGCTACATCACTTTTACTAACGAAATTTTCTTATTTCGTAGTTCTTTAACCTCACAAGCTAAGATACGGATCAACTTTTCTTCATTAGTCATATATGAATGAATTTCAATCTTAGACGAAGGAATCACATACGAAGGATCGGATCTGTATCGTCGAAGCATCGATACGTGAAATACATTATGAATCTTTTCTAGCTCTGGTGGCAATAACAATCTATATGTTACAAACCCAATACGTTTAATAATCTCATATGGCCCAATGAACCTCGGACTTAATTTGCCTTTTCTACTAAATCGAAGCACTTTCTTCCACGGAGATACCTTTAAAAACACTTTATCACCAATCTCAATCTCAAACTCAATATCTTTTCTTTTTAGATCCGCATAAGATTTCTGACAATCAGAAGCTGTTTTCAGACTATCTCGGATCACTTTCACTTTCTATTCAGTTTCTTTTGTCAAATCAACCAGTGAATCTTATTTTCACTTAGCTCCGTCCAATACAGAGGTGTACGCCATTTGTGACCATATAAAGCTTCATACGGTGCCATTTTAATGCTCAACTGAAAACTATTATTATAAGAAAATTCAATAAAAGGAAATACTATTCCCATGTACCTTCAAACTCAGGAATACAACATCTCAACATGTCCTCGAGTATCTGAATAATCCGCTCGGATTGACTTTCTGTTTGTGGATGAAAAGCAGTACTAAAATGCAATTTAGTACCCAGAGCATCTTGCAACTTCTTCTAGAATCATGATGTAAATCTCGGATGTAACACCCCGAACCCGAGACCATCACCGGAGTCGAACACGAGGTGTTAACAGACTTTTAAAAAATTTTCTAGACACTACCAATCTGCGTAATAGTCGATTTAAAAATCATATCTTGAGTTTCACAACTCGAAAATCAGTTTCGTGATTTTTCCCTGAAACTAGACTCATATGCCCATCTACATATTTTTTTCTAGAATTTTTGGTCGGGCCAATTAGTACAGTTTATTAGTCAAAGTCTCCCATGTTACAGGGATCGACTACCCTGACCTTTGCGCATTACGACTTGGAAATCTCCTTGTACAGGGCTCCAATGCTGATGCCGTTTGTTTCTATAGAAACTAGACTCAGAGAGGAATCTATAAATATATGGTATGACTCCTAATTATCTCTGTTTAATTTATAATGAATTTCCAAAGTCGGAACAGGAAATCCAGAAACCGTTCTGGCCCTGTCTCACGAGAACCTGAATATCTCTTAACATACTGTCCGTATGATTGTTTCGTTACTTTCCTATGAAAGTAGATTCATCAAGGTTTGTTTACATAATTTATTCACTATTTAATTCCATTCCTGCTATTTTTAGTGATTTTCCAAATCTACCTCACTGCTGCTGTCAGCATCTGCCTTTAAGGTAGACTTTACCTATTTCATGGTTTCCATGATTCAACTAGCCCTTTTTGCATAAATAGCACAATTTATGAAAGTGATTAACCATTCCCATGGCCAATCCTTGTCAAGCATATCCACACCAAATGATTATAACATTATACTCAAACACATATAAGCCATTTTCGCATGGCTATCCAAAATTATACAAGTCCAAAGGGTCCATGACCCACAACGAACGGGTAGTCCTATACATGCCATTTCGAAGTTCAACCAAAATTGTACCAAAAAGGGGCTTTGATAGTGTGGGCGAATTTGACCTCAAGATCCCGAGTCCGATAGCTGGAGAACCAAATCCATAAAACAGAGGAGCAATGAAACGGAGTAAGCAATTTATGCTTAGTAAGTTTTGAGCAAGGAATTCCAGCACAACAAAAGTATAGCATTCATATAGCTAAACGGATAATTTCATATGCACAAATTTACGATATCATACTTGCTTCACATTATCAACCCTTATGTACATACACAAAAGATCAACTCAGCCAAAGGCCGGTAGCTCGTTTATCAACTGAGTGAATACTTATTTGTATGGGCTCAACTAAATTCAAGCACATACGAAACATACCTCAATGTTGGGATGTTTCGAGAGTATTAACTGGAATTTTACAGCAAGTTCATTAATTCCCAAATCACGTACCTTCGGAATTTAACCGGATATAGCTCTTCGTTCAAATGCCTTCGGGACATAGCCCGGTTATAGTAATTCGCACAAATGCCTTCGGGACTTAACCCGGATTTAGTAACTCGCACAAATGCCTTCGGGACTTAACCCGGATTTAGTAACTCGCACAAATGCCTTCGGGACTTAACCCGGATTTAGTAACTCGCACAAATGCCTTCGGGACTTAACCCAGATTTAGTAACTCGCACAAATGCCTTCGGATCTTAGTCTGGATATTGTCACTTAGCACAAGCCTTCGGGACTTAGCCCGGACAGCATTCAAATAACCATGCACATTTAACAATAAATCATGGCCCATTCGTATTTCATTTTCGTTAGCAAAACTCAAACACAAGACATTTATCATTCTTGCAAATTCGGCTCAATGCCACACAAAGAGCATGATTTTAATTTGCTCAAAACATGATCTAATCACATCATAATTTAAGCTCTTTTACTCAAGAACTTACCTCGGGTGTTGTCGAACGATTCCGATAGCTATTCGACCACTTTTTCCTTCCCTTTATCGGATTTAGTTCCCCTTTGCTCTTGAGCTTAATTAAACAAATAAATTGATTTAATCATTTGAGCATCGAAAAGAGGAACACAAGGCACTTAGCCCATATTTATACATTAGACATTAAAATCACATATGTACGGAATCATGAATCAAACTCAACATTTTAGCTAATTTTTTCCCCTTGGCCGAATATGCATGTCTATTTTGGGGCCGATTTCAACACTTAATACATTCTACAAGTATGGTCACTTGTATTGACTAAACACCCTTTTGTTTCAAGTTCAAAACTTGGCTAATACACACATATACACACTAGTAAAGCATCCTCTCCCTTTCCATCAATTTAACACATGCATTGCTCATTAACATGCAAAAGTTATATTCGGCCTTAGCACACAACTTGCTAGCCGATTCTTCTCCATTTAGCAACCAATGCACATATGTGCTCACTCAAAAATGCTAAAAAGGAGGTTCAAGAATCATCAAGCCACCATCACATGCATCATTAACAAGCTTCATATTTAGCATGCAATGGCATTAACACAAACTCCACCTAGGCCGAATCTTAACTCATCCTCATGCCTCATCACCACAACATCAAACATCAACCAAGAATGATGCATCCATGGCCGAGTGTCATTTCCATCACATAGCAAGATTTAGACCATGGGCTAGGTAGAACTCAAGCTAACAACTAAAACATGCATGCATCTCATGGAACATCATCAAACATACCTTAGCCTAGCTACATGCATGGCCGAACCTCTTCAACCTTTCTTCTTCCTTCCTCCTTAAAATTTTTGGCCAAGGATGAACCAAAGGATGAGCATTTTTTTTTGTTTTTTTCTTTCTAGTTTCGGCTAAATGAAGATGAGAAAGGATGAACAAAAATTTTCTCCTTTCTTTTCTTTAGCTCACGGCAATGGGGGGGGGAAACAACTACACACATTTTTTTTTGTATTCATCATACTCCTTTTCATTATTTTATGCCCATGCCCCTTATTTTATTTTTTTCCTACATACCTCACTAGGCCAACATGTTCCCAACATGTTTCCACCCATAGCATGGCCAACCACTAGCTCAAATTTTGGGTAATTTGACATGCAAACCCATCATTTTCACAACATGCATTAATAGACCATTTTAAATTAGCCTATCATATTTTCACCATGTCTCATATCAATCCCTATTTAATAATTTCTCATGCAATTGGCAAAATTGGAGAATGAAACTTCCACATACTCATGTACACACATAATAAGCATAGAATATGGAAATCAATTATTTTTATGACTCGGTTTTGTGGTCCCGAAACCACTTCCCGACTAGGGTCAATTTTGGGCTGTCATAACTCTCCCCCACTTAAGAAATTTTCATCCCCGAAAATCTTACCGGTAAATAGGTTTGGGTATCGTTCTTTCATCGAGCTCTCGGTTTCCCAAGTAGCTTCCTCGATCCCGTGTTTGAGCCATAACACCTTCACTAACGGAACCCTTTTGTTTCGCAACTCCTTCACTTGACGAGCTAGGATACGCATCGGCTCTTCTTCATAACTCATATCGGCTTGAATTTCAACCTCTGATGGGCTAATTATGTGCGATGGATCAGATCGATAGCGTCGAAGCATCGAAACATGAAAGACGTCGTGAATCTTTTCAAGCTCAGGGGGCAAAATCAATCTATACGCAACCGGACCAACTCGGTCGGAGATTTCGTACGGCCCAATGAATCTCGGGCTCAACTTGCCCTTACGGCCAAACCTGAGTACCTTTTTCCAAGGCGAAACTTTAAGGAACACTTTATCTCCCACCTGATATTCAATGTCCTTTCGTTTCAAATCCGCATACGATTTTTTTTGACGATCTGTGGCTGCTTTCAGACTTTCACAGATTACCTTTACTTTCTGTTCGGCATCCTTAATCAAATCAACTCCGAAAATTTTACTTTCACCGAGCTCGGTCCAAAACAATGGTGTACGGCATTTACAACCGTACAAGCCCTCGTAAGGTGCCATCTTAATACTTGATTGAAAACTATTGTTGTAAGCAAATTCAATCAAAGGTAAATACCGTTCTCATGAACTACTGAACTCGAGGATGCAACATTCAACATATCCTCAAGTATCTGAATTATCTGCTCAGATTGACCATCGGTTTGGGAATGAAAAGCAGTGCTAAAATGCAGCTTGGTACCCAAAGCTTCTTGCAATTTCCTCCAAAGTCGTGAGGTGAATCTCGGATCTCTATCCGACACGATAGAAATATGTACCCCGTGCAATCTCACAATCTGAGAAACATACAATTTGGCTAGTTTATCCAATGAAAAATCCGTAGGCACGGGGATAAAGTGAGCCGACTTAGTCAGTCTATCAACAACAACCCAAATCGCATCCTTTTTACTTGTTGACAATGGCAGTCCGGACACAAAGTCCATTATGACTCGATCCCATTTCCACTCGGGTATCATGATCGGCTAAAGTAATCCTGAAGGCACTTGATGTTCCGCTTTCACTTGTTGACATATTAAACATCTCGAAACAAAGTCGGAGATGTCTCGTTTCATACCATGCCACCAAAACCAACGTTTCAAATTGTTGTACATTTTCGTACTCCCCGGGTGACTTGACATTCGGCTACAATGGGCTTCGTTCAGAATCATCGAAATGAGTTCCGAACTCCTTGGAACACACAAACGACTTCTGAACCTCAAACAATCATCATCAACTTTCTGGGCTTCACGAATTTGATGAATCAATAATGGTTTGGCTTTTAATTCAGCAACTAACACATTGTCAGGTAGAACAGACAAATGCACATTCATTGCTCGTAAAGCAACCAATGACTTCCGGCTTAAGGCGTCCGCAACCACATTAGCCTTTCCCGGGTGGTAATCAATGACAAGCTCGTAATCTTTCAACAACTCAAGCCAACGTCTTTGTTGCAGATTTAAGTCTCTTTGAGTCATCAAATATTTGAGACTTTTGTGATCCGAAAATACATGGCACTTTTCACCAAATAAGTAATGTCGCCATATTTTTAAAGCAAATACGATGGCAGCTAGTTCAAGATCATGGGTCGGATAATTTTTCTCATGTGGCTTTAATTGTCTCGACGCATAGGCCACAACTCGACCTTCTTGCATCAATACGCAACCCAACCCAAGTAGGGATGCATCACTATAAATGACAAACTCTTTGCCTGATTCGGGTTGCACTAAAATTGGAGCTTCGGTCAAATAAGGTTTTAGTTGATCAAAGCTTTTCTGACATTTCTCCGTCCATTCGAACTTAAATCCTTTTGAAGTAGCTTCGTCATTGGTGTGGCTATCATCGAGAAACCTTTGACAAATCGTCGGTAATAACCGGCGAGTCCCAGGAAGCTCCGAACTTCGGTAATATTTCTTGGAGGCTTCTAGTTAAGTATGGCTAAAATTTTGTTCGGGTCAACTCGAATACCCGATGCGGATACCACATGACCCAAGAAGCTAACCTCTCTTAACCAGAACTCACACTTACTGAACTTAGCATATAACTGCTTATCCCGCAAAATTTTCAACACCAGTCTCAGGTGTTCAGCATGTTCGGTCTCATCTCTTGAATAGACCAAGATGTCATCAATGAACACAACTATGAACCGATCCAAATATGGTCTGAAGATCCGATTCATCAAATCCATAAATACCGCAGGGGCATTAGTGAGCCCAAATGGCATCACTAAGAACTCGTAGTGACCATATCTCGTCCTGAAGGCAGTTTTGGGTATGTCCGAATCTCGAATTCGCAACTGATAATAGCCCGATCTCAAATCTATTTTGAGAACATTGAGGCTCCCTTCAGTTGGTCGAACAAATCATCGATACGCGGTAACGAATATTTGTTCTTTATCGTCACTTTATTCAGTTGACGATAGTCAATGCACAACCTCATGGTTCCGTCCTTCTTTTTCACGAACAATACTGGTGCACCCCAAGGTGAGAAACTTGGTCGAGCAAAACCTCTATCCGTCAATTCTTGCAACTGAGCTTTCAACTCTTTTAACTCGGTTGGTGCCATACGATACGGAGCTATCGAAATCGGCGTAGTCCTAGGTACAAGCGCAATACCAAACTCTACCTCCCGAATAGGTGGTAAACCCGGTAATTCTTCAGGAAAAACATCCGGGTATTCACAAACCACCGGCACAGATTCGGGTTTCTTGTCTAATTCTTTGTCATCCAATACATACGCAAGGTATGCTTCGCACCCTTTTCTTACATATTTCTGGGCCAACATTACTGATATTACAGCTGGCATCCCCTCCAAGTTCGTAGACTCAACTCGGATTACTTCGTTATTTGCGCACCTCAAATCAATAGTCTTGCTTTTGCAATTCACAACCGCATCATGCGCGGTCAACCAATCCAAACCAAGAATAACATCAAATTCATCAAACGGCAAAAGCATCAAGTCCGCCGGAAAACAGGAACCTCGAATTTCTAGGGGACATTTCTTACACACTTTGTCGACAAGCACATAACGACCCAAGGGATTTGACACCTGAATTACGAACTCAGTAGACTCAATAGGTAAAGTCTTACTGGATGCTAAGGTTTCACATATGTAAGAATGAGTAGAACCGGGGTCAATCAAAGCAATTACATTAGTATCCAAGAGAGTAAAAGTACCGGTAATAACATCAGGCGAAGAAGCATCCTCGCGGGCACGTATAGCATAAGCTCTAGCAGGCGCACGAGCCTCGGATCTGATCGTAGCATCTCTAGATCCTCTCTGACCACCACCAGCATTGCCCGTATTTCCAGATGGTCTACCTCGAGCAGTGGTAGCACCCGGTTTCCCACTCTGATTTACATTCTGTTAAGACAACCTCGGGCAATCTTTAATGAAGTGGTCAACCGATCCACACTTGTAACAGGAGCGGTCAGGGAATCTACAACTCCCCGAATGCCATTTACCGCAATATCGACATTTCGTTCTGTCTCGACGTTCATTCCCAACACTGGCGACCGAAGTGCCTCGTGTACCCACAGGGGGTCGATCACGATCTCGTCTAAAAAGGCCCGAAGTGCCTCTCGACCAGCCCACATCATCTCGAAATTTCTTCGATGCCTGTTGAAGAGACTTTCCCGAAGATCTTTTACGAAACTTTCAAGTTCCCTCATCAACTTTTTGTTTTTCTTTTCTAAGCTCTTCGGCTTTACAAGCTTGCTCGACAAGTACTACGAACTCTCGTATTTCAAGAACGCCAACGAACATTTTTATATCTTCATTCAGCCCATCCTCGAAGCGTTTACACATGATAGCCTCGGACGAAACACATTCCCGAGCGTATCTACTAAGTCTAACAAATTTTCGCTCGTAATCAGTAACTGACATGGAACCTTGCTTAAGCTCAAGAAATTCCTTCCGTTTTTGATCAACAAATCTCTGACTGATATACTTTTTCCGAAACTCAGTTTGGAAAAACTCCCAAGTTACTTGCTCTCGGGGCACAACAGAAGTCAGAGTACTCCACCAATAGTAGGCAGAATCGTGTAGCAAGGAGATAGTACACTTTAGGCATTCATCGGGTGTACAAGATAGCTCATCGAGTACCCGAATAGTGTTGTCCAACCAAAATTTAGCTTGCTCGGCATCGTCGCTATCCGTAGCCTTAAATTCAGTAGCCCCATGTTTTCAGATTCTGTCAACTGGGGGCTTATTTGACCTTATTTGGTCAGTTACCGGAGGTATTGTAGGTGCGGGGGTGGTATTAGTCGGGAATGGAGGTTGTGGAACAGCCGTATTAGTTCGAATGTATTGGTTGAACCAATCATTCATCACGCTATAGAAAGCTTGTCTAGCTTCCTCATTCGGGTTACTAGCATTAGGTTGAGAGTCCGCCGGTGCTGTCCCTTGTGCGGGAGCAGACGCTACACTCTCAAGATCATCAGCTACCTCTCGGTCGGGATCGGGATCCATTACTATAAATAAACACATTTACAATTGTCAGAAATCACCACACTATCAAGTAATCACATAAAATGGCATGTATAGCTAGACCCAACGCATTACGGTAATCCTAGAATCGACTAAACCGTAGCTCTGATACCAATCAAATGTAACACCCCGAACCCGAGACCGTCACCGGAGTCGAACACAAGGTGTTAACAGACTTTTAAAAAATTTTCCACACTGCCAATCTGCATAATAGTCGCTTTAAAAATCATATCTTGAGTTTCACAACTCGAAAATCAGTTTCGTGATTTTTCCCTGAAACTAGACTCATATGCCCATCTACATATTTTTTTCTAGAATTTTTGGTCGGGCCAATTAGTACAGTTTATTAGTCAAAGTCTCCCATGTTACAGGGATCGACTACCCTGACCTTTGCGCATTACGACTTGGATATCTCCTTGTACAGGGCTCCAATGCTGATGCCGTTTGTTTATATAGAAACTAGACTCAGAGAGGAATCTATACATATATGGTATGACTCCTAATTATCTCTGGTTAATTTATAATGAATTTCCAAAGTCGAAACAGGAAGTCCAGAAACCGTTCTGGCCCTGTCTCATGAGCACCTGAATATCTCTTAACATACTGTCCGTATGATTGTTTCGTTACTTTCCTATGAAAGTAGATTCATCAAGGTTTGTTTACATAATTTATTCACTCTTTAATTCCATTCCTGCTATTTTTAGTGATTTTCCAAATCTACCTCACTGCTGCTGTCAGCATCTGCCTTTAAGGTAGACTTTACCTATTTCATGGTTTCCATGATTCAACTAGCCCTTTTTGCATAAATAGCACAATTTATGAAAGTGATTAACCATTCCCATGGCCAATCCTTGTCAAGCATATCCACACCAAATGATTATAACATTATACTCAAACACATATAAGCCATTTTCGCATGGCTATCCAAAATTATACAAGTCCAAAGGGTCCATGACCCACAACGAACGGGTAGTCCTATACATGGCATTTCGAAGTTCAACCAAAATTGTACCAAAAAGGGGCTTTGATAGTGTGGGCGACTATCGTACTTGCTTCACATTATCAACCCTTATGTACATACACAAAAGATCAACTCAGCCAAAGGCCGGTAGCTCGTTTATCAACTGAGCGAATACTTATTTGTAAGGGCTCAACTAAATTCAAGCACATACGAAACATACCTCAATGTTGGGATGTTTCGAGAGTATTAACTGGAATTTTACAGCAAGTTCATTCATTCCCAAATCACGTACCTTCGGAATTTAACCGGATATAGCTCCTCGTTCAAATGCCTTCGGGACATAGCCCGGTTATAGTAATTCGCACAAATGCCTTCGGGACTTAACCCGGATTTAGTAACTCGCACAAATGCCTTCGGGACTTAACCCGGATTTAGTAACTCGCACAAATGCCTTCGGGACTTAACCCGGATTTAGTAACTCGCACAAATACCTTCGGGACTTAACCCGGATTTAGTAACTCGCACAAATGCCTTCGGGACTTAACCCGGATTTAGTAACTCGCACAAATGCCTTCGGATCTTAGTCCGGATATTGTCACTTAGCACAAGCCTTCGGGACTTAGCCCGGACAGCATTCAAATAACCATGCACATTTAACAATAAACCATGGCCCATTCGTATTTCATTTTCGTTAGCAAAACTCAAACACAAGACATTTATCATTCTTGCAAATTCGGCTCAATAGCCACACAAAGAGCATGATTTTAATTTGCTCAAAACATGATCTAATCACATCATAATTTAAGCTCTTTTACTCAAGAACTTACCTCGGGTGTTGTCGAACGATTCCGATAGCTATTCGACCACTTTTTCCTTCCCTTTATCGGATTTAGTTCCCCTTTGCTCTTGAGCTTAATTAAACAAATAAATTGATTTAATCATTTGAGCATCGAAAAGAGGAACACAAGGCACTTAGCCCATATTTATACATTAGACATTAAAGTCACATATGTACGGAATCATGAATCAAACTCAACATTTTAGCTAATTTTTTCCCCTTGGCCGAATATGCATGTCTATTTTGGGGCCGATTTCAACACTTAATACATTCTACAAGTATGGTCACTTGTATTGACTAAACACCCTTTTGTTTCAAGTTCAAAACTTGGCTAATACACACATATACACACTAGTAAAGCATCCTCTCCCTTTCCATCAATTTAACACATGCATTGCTCATTAACATGCAAAAGTTATATTCGGCCTTAGCACACAACTTGCTAGCCGATTCTTCTCTATTTAGCAACCAATGCACATATGTGCTCACTCAAAAATGCTAAAAAGGAGGTTCAAGAATCATCAAGCCACCATCACATGCATCATTAACAAGCTTCATATTTAGCATGCAATGGCATTAACACAAACTCCACCTAGGCCGAATCTTAACTCATCCTCATGCCTCATCACCACAACATCAAACATCAACCAAGAATGATGCATCTATGGCCGAGTGTCATTTCCATCACATAGCAAGATTTAGACCATGGGCTAGGTAGAACTCAAGCTAACAACTAAAACATGCATGCATCTCATGGAACATCATCAAACATACCTTAGCCTAGCTACATGCATGGCCGAACCTCTTCAACCTTTCTTCTTCCTTCCTCCTTAAAATTTTTGGCCAAGGATGAACCAAAGGATGAGCATTTTTTTTTGTTTTTTTCTTTCTAGTTTCGGCTAAATGAAGATGAGAAAGGATGAACAAAAATTTTCTCCTTTCTTTTCTTTAGCTCACGCAATGGGGGGGAAACAACTACACACATTTTTTTTGTATTCATCATACTCCTTTTCATTATTTTATGCCCATGCCCCTTATTTTATTTTTTTCCTACATACCTCACTAGGCCAACATGTTCCCAACATGTTTCCACCCATAGCATGGCCAACCACTAGCTCAAATTTTGGGTAATTTGACATGCAAACCCATCATTTTCACAACATGCATTAATAGACCATTTTAAATTAGCCTATCATATTTTCACCATGTCTCATATCAATCCCTATTTAATAATTTCTCATGCAATTGGCAAAATTGGAGAATGAAACTTCCACATACTCATGTACACACATAATAAGCATAGAATATGGAAATCAATTATTTTTATGACTCGGTTTTGTGGTCCCGAAACCACTTCCCGACTAGGGTCAATTTTGGGCTGTCACATCGGATCTTTGTCTGATTCAATAGATAATGCCACACCGTGCAATCTTATAATATCAGAAATTTATAACTCAACCAACTTATCTAGTGAGTAATCAAATCGCACCGGAATAAAATGGGCTGATTTCGTCAATCGATCAACTACAATCCAAATAGCATCTTTCATTCTTGGAGATAGGGGTAAACCCAAAACAAAATCCATTGTCACTTGATCCCATTTCCACTCTGGAACCATAATTGGTTGTAATAAAACAGCTTTAACTTGCTAACAGATCAAACATTTAGAAACAAATTCAGAGATATCTCTTTTTATTCCGGACCACCAGTAATATTGCTTCAAATCATTATACATTTTCGTACTACCAGAATGCACAAATAACCGACTATTGTGAGCTTTACTCAAAATCATCTAAATTAACTCCGTATTTCTCTGAACACAAATTTGATCTTGGAATCTCAGACAATCATCTTTATCAATTCTAAATTCTGAATCAGACTCTAAATCACACTGAGCTCTTTTAACTAAAATCTCATTATCAATCTTCTGAGCTTCGATAATCCGCTGTAAAAATATAGGTCTTGCTTTTAATTTAGCTAAAACTAAACCATCATCGGAAAACTGAACCATCATCGGACAGAACCAAATGAGCATTCATCGTACGTAAAGAAAACAAAAATTTTTGACTCAAGGCATCAGCAACAACATTTGCTTTTCCCAGATGATAATCAATCACAAGTTTGTAGTCTTTTAGCAGTTCTAACCATCTTCTTTGTTGCAGATTCAGATATTTCTAAATCATCAGATATTTCAAACTCTTATTGATACGTGATATTCGTGACAGGTTTTAAATATTTATAATGAATCGTTCTTCAAACTAACTATTATCACGATGAAGGCAAGTGTTCCTATTGAACAGTAGTATAGTTTTAGCAAGAACAGATTGTCAAACCCAGAGGAACTAAAAGTACTAGTAATTACGGTCTTTTTATTATCAAGCCTAAGAATAATGGGGTTTGCTTTAACTAACTAGTTAACTAAACTAAGAAATCATAGAAAATAGAATTGGGGAATTTCTTTTTGGAAAAACGATTGAATCAAGAAAATACCTAAGAAAAAATCCAACTAGACTTCACTTGTTATTTAACTCTGAATCGGACGATTTATTCATTTGACTTGATCCATAGAAATCCCTAAGTTATATTATTATCCTTCTCGAGACTAGCAACTTCTAACCCTAGGTTGAATAATTGAAATCTCTTTCTAATTAACTTTATAGGGTTGCATTAACTCGATCTATGGATCCCCTTATTAGGTTTCACCCTAATCCGGTAAAATATTGTCACCCTATCTCTAGGCATGCAATCAACTCCGCTTAATTATGACAAATGTATTCTTAGATAGGGTCTATTCCTTCTCTGAATAAGAGTTTAACTTGAATCAATATCCTGAAATATCAAGACAAGAATTAAGAACACATAATTAAGAACAAGCCAAATATTTATCATACAATTCAGATAATAATAACAGGATCTGTCTTAGGTTTCATTCCCCTTAGGTATTCAGGGGTTTTAGTTCATAAATAAAAAGGTAAACATCTCAGAAGAATAATGAATACAAAACATAAAGAAAAACCCAAAACTCCTGAAGGGAAATTGAGGGGAGATCTTCAGTCTTGATGATGAATCTGGCTTCTGAGATGGATCAATCGACTTTCTTTGAGTAGTTCCCTGCTTCCTTCCCTGTGTATCCCCTTTTCCTCCTCTTCTAGGGTGTATTTATAGGCTTTGGAATGCCTAAGAACCCTCAAAATTAGCCTTTTCTGAATTAGACTCAATTTGGTCTCGACAAGGACATGCTCGTATGACACGCCCATGTGCGATTGCTTAAGGCCGTGGTCAAGCTTGTTAAATAAGCATGGGTGTGTGGTCCACCCGTGTGAGTTGTGCTTCGATTTTGCCAAATTGGCACGGCCATGTGGTCTACCCGTGTGAGGAGGTCTAGGTCGTGTTGATTTTGTACGTTGGCCCATTTTCTCCATTTTTGGCCCGTTTCTCGTTCCTTTCACTCTCCTATGCTCACCTAAGTATAAAACATGAAATTAAGGCATTAAGAGCATCAAATTCACCAATTTTAAGGAAAAATCATCCGTAAAATGTGCTAATTAAAAATATGTATGAATTACGGTTTATCAAATACCCCCACACTTAAGCATTTGCTTTTCCTCAAGCAAAATCCTCAACTCATAATCAAAATAAATTCTTCTCAACTTTTAATTTCTATTGATAATATCTCAAAATAATCCATATATAATCATACATTGAAAATTTAACTGAAAGAACATCAAAGTTTCAAACATTCCAAGTTGAGTATTTTATCATGAAAACGTAGGTGTCTCCCCTCGTCTAAGTAATTACCTTTGATTCAAAATGTCATAGAGTTTCACATCCTCACTAAAGATTCACTCAAATCACTCAAGGTGTTTAAGGACAATAAATGAAGCACTCAATAGTCAATAATGAAAAGTCATTACCATAGGCTTGCATGAAAATCAAATCTCCACCACTATAAATTGAGATGAAACATCAATCAAAAGGTCTTTAGAGGGTTGCAACATGGCTTTGGTTAGAGGGTGTGGTCACAAGCTGAAAGAAAGGGTTAGAATCGAGATTAAATTGAAAAATTACCTAGCTAGAAAAATGGCTAGTCATCAATTGCATATAATAGAGCTTTTTCTCAGAATATGGAATTTAACTCTTTAGCTCAGAAGATCACTACCACTAATATGTATACATGTATATATATATGTAACACTCCAAACCCGGCCTAGACGTTATGACTGAATCTGGCGTGTCACATTGAAGCGTTATTAGAGAAGTCATGTTTTATCTAAAATCTTTCTTAGTGTTTAAAGAATATTTTCGTTTTAAATTAAAGTGAATGGGAGCTACGCACCAGGTAGGATTCAAGAAAAGAGGAGGTGAGTCAATTAGACTGCTTAAGTACCTAGCTCTTCCATGATCCAATCCTAGACATGCACACATCCATTGCCACACTTTAAGCTTATTACTTGTCCACGAACAACAAATTAAGTTTAAGTCTATTTAAAATATTTATTTTCTTTGAAAACATTTACGTTGTGGAAGCTTTGCTTGGTTATCATGATATTTTGAAAATAAGTAACTTTTATAATATGCGCCCTAGAGCTAACCAATTTTAAGGAATCAACTTAACTGATGTAGATCTTAAGTTGAAAACGATTTAAGTAATTTAAAAACCTAAAATAAAAATAATAAAGCGGCCTTATTACAACTTTAACCAAAATAGAAATAATCAAAAATAAATGCAAAATTTAAAAGGAAGCTAATTGAAACTTATTTAAAAACCAAAAATTTAATCTTCGTGGCCACTCTGAATCCCGCCCAGCTCCAAGTCGACCAACTAGGGCTCACCTGCAAGGATGGAAGAGAAAGGGGGTGAGTTTGGAAAACTCAGTGTGTATGGAAAACCCATCCAAAGCCTAAGTCAGCTCAAGCCCATTAGGCCTAAGCCTTATTCAGATAACAGCGGGTACTGGGCCAAAGCCCTTTTCAGAATACAGTAAACTGGGCCTTAGCCCCTTTTCAGTTAACAGTATGGCCCATAGGCCCATTCCTGAACAGAACAGACATATTCGTGTATGCAAGCCCAACCCAGCCTATAACCAACTGCTACACTCCACCCGTACCAGCCCTACACTCCACAGTTGCAGCATTGCTGCTCAAATATCAGTAAGTTGAGGCAAAGCCTCCAGTACGTGGTCAAGCCACTTTCAGTACTTCCTCCATCAATAACCCAGTCCCATGCATTAGATAATAATAACATGGCATGCAGTAAATAGTAACAGTCAAACATGCATTCAGGTCAACCTTAGCCCTAGGGGTATATCAGTAATTTTGCTCCTAGGGGTAAATCTGTAAATTTTCCACCTATAAAGGTATTTCAGTAATTTTATCAGTTTTAAGGGTTCTCACGAATGTTACTTTCCTTACTAGCCCATTTGACATCGCAATAATTTATTTGTCTCAATTTCACAATTTTAGCCATTGGGCCCTAAAACCCCTAATGGGCCTTACAGTGTCCATTAGCAATTTAAGCCCATTTAACCCAAGTTTTATGACCAGTTTACCGGTTTAAGCAGTTTTGATTCTACAGTCTAACAGAACATACTTATTGCCTATTTTTTTATATTATATATTTTTATTATTATTTTATTTATTAACCCGTATGGGCCCGTGAGCCCATTGGGCCCAATTTTAGCCTATCGAGGCCCAATTACTGAAGTGCACAAAATTTCACACACAACTAACTTACCACTTTGTGATTTCAGATCTAATGATTTCTAAACGTCTTGTGAGCACTCGCACACTCACAAGCCCATGGAATGCCGAAATTTCGGCATTTCGGCTTTTGCCGAATTGAATTATGAGAGGGTGTTCGATACACACCTGTTTCGCGAAGACTGCTACCAAGATCCCTTACGATATCCTACAATTGATTACCACAATTCTTAGATTGCAACCCACAACAACCAATCCCAATATTCACCTACCCATATTCGAACCATGCCCCTAAAGCCTTTAGAATCTTACCTTTTTGTCGAAAACCGATGACTAGGTGCAAGTCTAGTTGCTCCAAAGATCCAAGCCTTCGATCAAACCTCTAGAAGACACTAATCACCAAAATAAATCATCGATTAAAGATCCTTAAAGCCCTATGCCCAAATCAACAGCCTCCCTAGATTTTAGGGACTTCGACTTGTCTAAATTGTAAAATAAGACTAGATCTGAGTGATGAGCACTTATCACTTATTCCTCTTTGATTTCTATGTAGATATGATGTAGATCTATCCTCTAAAAGATAGTAGAACTCGAATCTAGAGATCTAAAGTTTCGGCTATAAGTCCCTAAATCTATGGTATTTCAGCTTTTTAAGTGACAAAGAAGATGGCGATTTGAGGCTATAACTTTGAAGTAATGTTGCCGATAGATACTAAGGGTTTAGAGAAGATGAAAGTTGATCAAAAAGAACAAAAATAATTGAAGGATTTTGGCTTGGAGAAATCGGCACAAGAAGTGAGTTTTCGGGATTTCGATTTTTATGCCAATCGGCTATGGAGGTTTTGTGGAGGATGGGATCGATAGAGGAGGTGAGTAAGGTGATCAGAAGGTTTCAGCTAGAAGAAAAAGAAAAAAAGGAAGAAAGAAAATGGAGAAAAAGAGAGGAAGAAGAAATCGACACCAAGGACAAGGAATTTGCGTTTTCGGCTTTTGTGAGAACTCAGAAAGGATGAATGACAGTGAAAGCTTTCAGGTGGCTAACCCTAATTCTCCAAGACAGAAAAAGAAAAGAACCTAACCCTAATATCAACTAAAACAATCGGCCTAACCTCCCTAAGGCCCTTGCCGAAATTCACTTAAGTGATCACATGCCCGGCACATGCCTAAAAAAATAACAATATGCCTACCTTGCAACTTGAACCCTGGACCTTTAATTCCTTCCCAGACGCCTTTTTTTAGGAACTTAGTGGTCCCACCTTGCCACTTTACCAAGGCCTTATTTGTGTCCTATTTTACCACCTCAACCTTAAAAGCCCATATCGCCAGAACCCTCTCTCCCAAAATTAAAATTCAGGAATTACCTCGAATTAAATTTACTCTTGGGCCTTTTTTTCCCACACAATAAACCCTTCATAATTTATTTAATTACTAAACTAAACATACGAAATAATAATAACATCCAAATTATTCGGGCCATTTTCCACCCGAACCCAGACTCAAGGCCCAATACTTTCAGGCCCAAAAATCGGGGCGTTACAATATATATTTAGGAACAAGTCAAATTAAAAAATAGAATAAAACATAGCTAAGCAACTATTCCAACTCAAATCTCGACAAAAATAGGGATCAAATTAATTTAGGGGATTTCAACAATAATGAGTTAAGGGTTAATATTGAGGGTACATCAATGAATGGGTTGTTAGGCTCAAGGGAGTTCAATAAGGGTTAATTGTGAAGGTAGGCTTTTATGGAGTGAGTGGGTTAAACCCAAGTGCCTTTCTCCTTTTGACATATCAAATCAAATGGTGTGGTCTTGACATGCATAATCAAACAATTTCTAGAATAACAATTCAATACTGACACACTCATAATGAAAGTGAGCATGAAAGAAAGAATAGATGCTTAAAATTATGGCTTTTTGATATTTAAACTTGTGGATTTCAATTCAAGATAATACCTAAACTTAGGGAAACAACTTAAAATTTTAAATTCTTAAAAATCAAATTATCATGCTTAATTCTCTAATTTCTCTAATGTCTTAAAGTTTAAATAATCAATGCATGAATGCCTATGTTTTAATTTAAGATATATCAATAAAAATCATAAATCAATCAAAATTTATCCTAAACATGGTATGAGAGCTTTTCAAGAGAACAAGACAATCATTCAGGGATTTTTCTATTAGTGAAATGAATACCCCCCCACACTTAAGATGTAGATTTCCCTCAATGTACAATGATAGATATATAGAAAAGAATATAAAAATAAGATAGGGAGAGAAGTGAAACTTCCTGAGTGATGAATGAATTTCCTTGAACTGGAGTTTTGGAGAATAATCGGTGTGAGGGTGGAGGAGGATACTCCGGCGGTGGTAGAGGTTCATTAGTCCATAAGTTCTGTACCAAAAGAATATTATATCTGGTGGTAGCTATGGTCGTGGTCGAGCAGGACATGGCAGTCGTGGAGAACCTTTCCCAATGGGGTTTCAAGTTCCTTAGTAATATTGAGCTTTGGAGCTCTTTATAACTGTGATAGAATCAGGAACTCTTTTAGGAAACATATAAGAAAGAGTAAGTACTCAATATGAATTAGCCGAAATTAAAAATTGTAAAATAATAATTACAAGTCTTAGTAAAAATAAGGTGAAAGAAAAATAAAAAGTAGTCTTAAAATAAAATAAAAGTAAAAACATAAAATAATATATAAAAGTTTTTAAGCATCTTCATCACTAGATGGTTCGCGAGGTGGGGGTGGCGATGAGATGTGGAGGTGTTGACAAGTCTGCTGTAAAGTAGCATCAACATTGTCGAAGCGCTGAAAATAGTGTTGCTCGGACTGGGTAAGGCACTCAGAGATGTCAGTGTATGAAGCCGCCGCATGAACTGGACGAGAAGGAGGTGGTGGCTGAGACGGTGGGTCCTTCTGACGTGGAGGGACATCATCAGTAATGTCCTCGGGGGCCTCCTTCTCAATCATCCTCATACTTAGCATGCTCGAGATGCCTTGTGGGGACATCTGGCCTATTAGAGTGAGGGAGGATGATTGGGCTACTGTGTTGAGGAGCCCGAAATGCTGAGCCATCCACGTCACATAGGGCCCAATGGAGATGACCCTCTTCCTATGCCGCTCCGTCTAATGTTGAATGGAGAGGGCAGTGAAATAAGCAAGGTCTATGACGTGCCCGTGTGACATACACCATAGAAAGTAGGCGCCGTGAGTGTTGAAGACGCCAGTGCTCTCTCTCCTTCCTGTTAACGTGTAAGCCAAAATGGCGTGTAAGTACCTTAGAGATGGAGGGAGAGCCGATGCCTTGGAGTGGCTAGGATTGTAGGAGGCAAGGCCGGGGGCGAGGGCATTCGAACACCGTGAAGGAGAGTGATGGATGTGGCGGTTGAGAGCGTAGAGTTTATTCTCCTCCACGAACTCCTCATTGTAAAGGCCCGTGCAGTTCTGAACTTTGGGACGTTCGATTGCAGACTAGACTACCGAGGCGAAATTGGATTGTTCTTGGGTCATCAAAGCGGGCCATCATGGTCTAAAGATGGAACGTTGAGCAAAGTTCCATCGTGAGTTCGAGATATGCCAGCTCGACAATCTCAAAGAAAAGCCCCCAAGGGTTGGTGGTGAGGAGGGCCTGAATTGCATCCGCGAGTTAGACTTGTTCTAATGCAGCCCAGTCTATACAAAAGCCCATTTCAAAGGGTCGGGCCCGTAGAGTCTAGAAAAGTTCTTCTTGGGGTCCGATGGGGAACTGCAGGAAAGGGTGATGAATTTCCGCGGTAGGACCCGAGGAAGATGACGCTCCCTTCCTTTTCATCAAAGTAGGGACGACGGCTTTCTTTCCTCGTGAAGATGACATGGTATACCTGTAATGGGATATTGAAGTGGAATGTGAATACTTTCCATGGGGCTTACATATTAACCTATACTATAATAGCCAAAGTAAATGTGTCAAATAACCCTGTGAGAATAAGGAATAGAGATATCTAAAGAATGAATTTGTGTGGGGTTAATAGCATGAAACCCATAGAAATAATAACCATAAATGAATGTAGCCTAATATACTGACTGAGAAAATAAAAAAATTACTAAAACAAAACTTAAAAATATACATTTATCTACTTAACTATGAATGTGCACGTAAAATAGTCAAATGGAGCATAGAAATCATGAAATAAGTAAGAACTTCAACATGAAAACGATGATAACTACTATAGATACGAAGTTCAAGTGATAGAAAGATGAAAATAACATGATAAGTGCAGATTACTATGATAAATAACATTAGAAATCAGTAAAATAAAAGAGAAAAGAGTAAGCAAACGCTAGAAAGAGGAGAATGAGCGTCAAAAATGGCATTGGAAGCGGCGCACGGGCGTGTTAGGGAGGCCGTGTAGACTTGCAGCGGCTAGGGTTAGGGATTTTTGGTGAGGGGGATGATGAATAGTGAAAGGTATTTATAGATTTTGGTACACACGGCCAGGGAACACGCTCGTGTTCCCCAACTTTTGCCCGTGTGAGTCGCGAATTTTGAATTTGGGCGCGTCTAAAAATTTCCCCATGCCCATGTACCTTAGGCGTGTTAGTGCGCACTGCCGTGTCGCATGGCCGTGTCTGTCTTTGTTCGCTTCTCCCATGCCCGTCTATGAAGGGCCACGCCCATGTTGTTTTGGCAGGTTCGTCCACGGTTGCTTGCACAGACGTGCCGCAAGCCCGTGTTAATTTGACAGATTTGGCCACGATTTCAAGGCACGGGTGTGTCACACGCCCATGTTGTTTTGGTAGGTTCACCCACGGCCATGTCGCATGGCCGTGGTGATTTATCGTAGCCCGTGCTAGGGAAAATTTTTGCCCTGTTCCCACACGGTCCTAAGCACGCCCGTGTTCTTGGACGTGTCTGTGTGGTAAACCTGTTGTAACACCCCGTACCCGAGACCGTTGCCGGAGTCGGACACGAGGGGTTCACAGACTAAATTCGCTTACTATCGCAGTCCATTTTAAAATTTTCCAGGCAGTTGGCTAACTGCAACACTGTCACCTTAAAAATCATATCTTGAGTTTCACAACTCGAAAATCAGTTTCGTAATTTTTCCCTGAAACTAGACTCATATTCCCATCTACATATTTTTTTCTAGAATGTTTGGTCGGGCCAATTAGTACAGTTTATTAGTCAAAGTCTCCCATGTTACAGGGATCGACTACACTGACCTTTGCGCATTACGACTTGGATATCTCCCTGCACAGAGCTTCAATACTGATGCCGTTTGTTTATATAGAAACTAGACTTAGAGAGGAATCTATAAATATATGGCATGACTCCTAATTATCTCTGGTTAATTTATAATGAATTTCCAAAGTCGGAACAGGGAATCCAGAAACCGTTCTGGCCCTGTCTCACGAGAACCTGAATATCTCTTAACATACTGTCCATATGATCGTTTCGTTACTTTCCTATGAAAATAGATTCATCGAAGTTCGTTTACATAATTTATTCATTATTTAATTCTAATCCTACTATTTTTAGTGATTTTCCAAATCTACATCACTACTGCTGCCAGCATCTGCCTTTAAGGTAGACTTTACCTATTTCATAGTTTCCATGATTCAACTAGCCCTTTTAGCATAAATAGCACAAATTATGATAGTGATTAACCATTCCATACCAAATGATTATAACATTATGCTCAAACATATATAAGCCATTTTCGCATGGCTATATACATTAACCAAAATATTCTTCCGCCACTAGTCTATTTTATACATGCCATAAGATAATCCAAAACATAGCAGTACCAAACAGTGGATAGTGATAGTGTGACTAGTTGCTGACGATCCCCGAGCCTGTAGCTTCGCAATGAGATCTATAAAACAGAGGAAACAGAGTAAACGGAGTAAGCATTACAATGCTTAGTAAGTTTTAAGCAGTGTCAACAGATAACAATCAAATTATAACATAGTTGTTCGTATTTTTTTATTTCACTCTTCCTTCGGGCATACCATCCCTTTACCGAATATGCACATCTCATCATATACAATAGGCTGATAAACTTTCACATAAAAGTGAGCTCATGTGACATAGATATATCGTATGATTTCACATCACCTCTCACACTGATCCGATGTCACATAATCATAGGAATAGTCTCATAGATTGCTCTCGTATGCATCACATAACTACCTTATGATTTAGTGCAAATCAAGCTCACATATAAACTTGGAGTACATACCTGTTTAACCTTTCGCATTGAATATATTTATAAGCAATTCTTATTACGAAGTCTTACCCGGACAAAATTCCCACACGTAGTCATCGGGTCTTTAGAGCTCGGATATAGTACGAGCACGAAGCTTACGGACATTAATCAGTGATAATATTCTCGCATAAAGCCTACGGGGTTTTAACCCGGATATAGTACTGACACAAATGCCCTTCGGGACTTATCACATTTATGCACTTTCACATCCATCATGTTGGCCACTCGGCCCTGTCACATATATACACTTTCACATTCATCACATCGGCCATTAGGCCTTATCACATATATATACACTTTCACATTCATCACATCGGCTATTAGGCCTTATCACATATATACACTTTCACATTCATCACATCGGCCATTAGGCCTTATCACATATATACACTGTCTTGGCTGAATCTACATCTATCATTTTCCAATATCACAATTTAGAATTCACGTATGGGTTTAATCAATAGCTTATTAGCAACTAGAACAAGTTTATCAAGGTTTACAACACAATCTCAAATTCAGCACAAGCTGTTTTTCCTGAGCAATAGTCACTAAATCATTTATAACTGGAGCTACAAAACTCCAAATCACTTTCCGTTAATTTTTCCTGGATATAGACTCGTATATCTTCCATCCATAAAATTTCCAGAATTTTAGGTTTTGCCAATCAATACCATATTTTTCATAAAGTTTCCCCTGTTTCACTGTTTGACTAATCTGACCACTCTTCACTACGAATCAGATTTCTCACTTTACAGAATTCAAAATGTGTTGTATTTGATTTCATTTGAAACTAGACTCATTAAGGAGTCTAAGAATATAAATTTTATCTTATAACCATTTTTGTACAATTTATAATGATTTTCTAAAAACGGAACAGAGGATTATAGTGTCATTCTGCACTGTCTCACACAACTTTAAATATCTCATTATCGGAAATAAATTTTCTTACACGGTTTCTTTTATAAGAAACTAGACTCATTAAGCTTTAATTTCATAATTTATTCAGCCTCCCATTCAACTCCAACAATTTATGGTGATTTTCTAAATTCATGTTACTGCTGCTGTCCTGAGCAGGTTTATCACAATTTTACTCTTTTGACATATCCTTTTAGCACATCATAATATCATATCCATTTGGCAACATATCATATCAATAACTTACCTATACTTCATAATAGCCATTAGGCTGTATGCATAAAAATTTACAATAGAGTTATGATTCTTTTAATATGTGCTTAACATATCATACTCAATCACATTATAGGCTTTAATACTTAAAACTTACCTCGATCGCTAATGTACGTCAATTCCGACTATTCGACCAATTTCCCTTTTTCCATGATCCGACTTTGTTTCCATAAGCTCTTGATGCTCAATCAACAATTTTTAACTTCAAATTTGCAAACAGCAATGTCATCACTTTACATAACAGAAATTAAATTTCATTACTTAAACTATCCACGACAATCACCTTCCGAGCACCTTAATTTTCTTTATGCTAAACCACCTCATAGTATACATATACACATTCGGCTAATTATAAAACAAATCAGCACTCATAACCGAATCATTGACTAAAATCACATTCGGTAATATGCTTTTAAATAATTTCAATATTTATTAACATCTAAAACTAATTTGCTTGGGGTGCCATGAATTATTCAAATCGGCCGAATATCATTGAATCTCTAAAATCATGCTTATAACCACTTGGTCGAGTTTCACATTTCAAAGCCACATATATATATTATTCAAAGTATTTATCAACACTTAAAAATCCAAAACCATAAAACTCAATTCATATAACACCAAACTCAATGCTAAATCACCCTAGGCACATTCGGCACTAGCATAAGCACACACACATTTAACTTTTCTAAAATTCAACTTTAACAAGCTTCCTATGCTTCCATGATAAAAACCGAATGCTCATCTTACCACCAACATGCATATTTAATTATCTCAAGCCTCTCTTAATCAATTTTATTCATAATAGCATGAACTCAACAATACATTACTCATACAAAACAACATAACCGAAAACCTTACTCATTCCAAAAATTCAAATCTCAACTTGGTCACAAAAATAACTTGATATCTCACCAACACAACATCAACACCAAGCAAGAATGATGCATCCATGGCCGAGTGTCATTTCCATCACATAGCAAGATTTAGACCATGGGCTAGGTAGAACTCAAGCTAACAACTAAAACATGCATGCATCTCATGGAACATCATCAAACATACCTTAGCCTAGTTACATGCATGGCCGAACCTCTTCAATCTTTCTTCTTCCTTCCTCCTTAAAATTTTCGGCCAAGGATGAACCAAAGGATGAACACTTTTTTTTTGTTTTTCTTTCCTTCAACTCACGGCAAGGGGGGGACAATCACACATATCCTTTCTTTTTTTTTGTTTCTCATCCTACTAACACTAATATTTTATTGCCCATGCTCTTTATTTTATTGTTTCCTCCCATGATGCACGAACACAACATGTCTATGACATGTTTTGCCCATCACCCTTTGTCCATCCTAATGTCATGGCCGGCCACTACTAGATGGGGGGGGGAAATTGACATGCAAGTCCCCCCTTTTTCAACATGCACTAATAGGTCCTTATGTTTTGATCTATCACATTTCAAAAATGTCACACATAAGTCCTATTGACTAAATTCACATGAAATTTACTAAATCGAAGCTTAAAATTTTCACACATTTATTTTAGACAATAAATATCATGTTCAAATAATTTGGTTACTCGGTTTAGCGGTCCCGAAACCGCTTTCCGACTAGGGTCAAATTAGGGGTGTCACACCTGTATTCAAGAGCTTCGTTAGTAAGTTAGGTGTTGAACACCTAAATTTAAATAAGTTAATACAATTAGTGCTTGATTTGCCTCTTGAGAGGCGCTTATTTATAGGCTAAGCTCGACTTACCTTTCCATTGAATGGTCATGGTGATTCGAGGAGTTTATACTGCTCATTCTTGATGTGAATCTCATCAAAATAAGGTTTTAGGCGGGTATTGTTTACCTTAAAAGTGTCAAATTTGGGATGACTTACCTCGACTATACCAAATGGGAAAATGCTATGTACCGTAAGAGGAATTTTTTCATTCAGTTTGGCAGTGTCAATGTGAGGATCTGCGGTATCTAATGAAACTTTATCTCCAACCTTAAGCTGATTTGGTGACGTATTGAGCTCGTTCTGGCATAGTTTTGGTTTATCGTGTGTTCTCGGTTTATGTGTTTTCTATTCATCTAGCTCCTCAATTTGTAGCCTTCATTCTTCATGAATAGGTCCTGTACTATTTCTTGAAAATGGCTCATGTACTTCCTTCAAACTCATTTCCTGCAAAGTAGGTTGCACCATATTGTCAGTTTTAGTAGAATGGTTTAGACAATAACCTTTAATTTTCGATGTGTTGCCAAAATTGCGAGCTTGAAGGGTGATTGTTTCGTCTCCCACACGAAGTGTTAGCTCACCTACGCCAACATCAATAGTCGTTCTAGCAGTTGCTAAAAAGGGCCTTCCTAAAATCAAAGGGGTGTTGCTATCCTCCTCTATGTCTAGAACAACAAAGTCAACGGGAAATATAAATTTATCGATTTTAACTAGCACATCTTTAATAATACCCCCTAGGAAATCTTATAGTTTTATCTGCTAATTGAATGCTCATCCTAGTCTATTTGGGTTTGCCAAGACCTAGTTGTTTAAACATTTTGTAAGGCATGACGTTAATACTGGCCCCTAAATCAGATAATGCATTATTAACATCTAAACTACCAATTAAGTAAGGAATTGTAAAACTCCCTGGATCTTTCAATTTTTTGGGTAGTTTACTCAGTAGAATAGCTGAGCAAACTACGTTTAGCTTCACATGTGAAGCCTCGTCCAACTTCCGCTTATTTGCTAAAAGATCCTTTAAAAATTTCATTGCCTTTGGCATCTGCGATAGAGCTTCAATAAACGGTAAGTTAATATGTAATTTTTTTAAGAGTTTAAGGAATTTACCAAATTGTTCATCTGAGCGGTCTTTCCTTGTCGCATTAGGGTATGGCACACGAGGTTTGTATTCTGTACTTATCGATTTCTGCTCATTGTGGTCTACCTCACCTTTACATTTGCTTATCTTAGTTTCTTGCCTTAGTTCTGGTTAAAGTGTGACTAACCCTTCCTCATCTTGACTAGTAATCGCGTTGAGTTGCTCCCTTGGATTAGATTCTGTATTGCTTGGCAAGCTACCTTGTGGTCATTCAGAAAACAACTTTGCAAGCTTTCCAATCTGAGTTTCGAGCCTTTGGATCGATGCTTGTTGATTTTTCAGTGCTATCTCAGTATTCTGAAAATGAGCTTCTAACACTGAGATGAATTTGGTTAGCATCTCCTCAAGGTTCGACTTCTTTTCTTACTGGTATGGTGGTTGTTGAAAGCTCGGAGGATGTTGTGGCCTTTGATTTCCTTGACCCCCCACGAGAAATTGGAATGGTTCCTCCAACCTACATTATAAGTGTTACTATATGGGTTATTTTGGGATCTAGATTATTGTTACCTATATATTGGACTTGTTCCTCCTCGATGCTAGGGTTGAAAGGTTGATACTCTGTGTATGCTCCTCCTCCATTTGAATCACACCTCATCACTGGATGTACCTGAGTAGAACCATACAAACCATCAATCTTTTTATTTAAGAGTTCTACTTGGTTAGATAGTATAGTAATCGTGTCAAGGTTGAAAACACCAGCTGCTTTCATCGGTTTTGTTCTCATAACTTGCCACTGATAGTTATTCAGTGACATCTCCCCAATAAATTCGTAAGCATCCTTAGGTGTTTTATTATTGATAGTTCCTCCAGTGGCTACATCAATCATTTGTCGAGTCGAAGGATTCAAGCCATTATGAAACGTTTGAACCTGTAGCCAAAGCAGTAACCCATGGTGACGACACCTTCTCAAAAGGTCCTTGTATCTCTCTCTTGCATCATAGAGTGTTTCTAAATCCATCTACACAAAAGAAGAGATATCATTACGTAATTTGGTTGTTTTAGCCGGTGGAAAATATTTTAATAAAAAATTTTCGGTCATTTGTTCCTACATAGTGATTGACCCTCATGGTAACGAGTTCAACCATTGTTTAGCCTTATTTCTTAACAAAAAGGGAAACAACCGAAGGTGAATGGCATCATCAGAAACGCCATTAATTTTGAAGGTATCGTAAAATTTTAGGAAATTTGCCAAGTGAGCGTTGGGATCCTCGTCCTACAAACCATCAAACTGAACAAACTGTTGTATCATTTGAATTGTGTTAGGTTTCAGTTTAAAATTATTTGCAGCAATAGAAGGTCTAACTATACCTGACTCAGTTCCTGTTAAATTAGGTTTAGCATAATCATACATAGTATACGGAGCAGGATTTTGATTAACAACAATTGCAGGAGGTAGGGGATTTTCTTGGTTTTCAGCCATCTCCTCGGTTGTGGTTTGAATATCGTCCTCTTGCTCGTTCTCTGTGTATCTTAAGCTTCGCCTTATTTCTCTTTGGTTTCTGTGAACTGTGCGATCGATCTCACTATCAAAAAGTAATGGTCTTGATGGGTTTCTTCTAGTCATAAACTATAAGAACCTGTCAGAAAAAGGGAAAAATAAGAATTAGTAATAAAAATTAGAATAAAATTTAAATTGCAGTAAAAGTAAATGGCTAAAGTAATAAAATCGAGTGTTCCTAATATCTTAGTTCCCCAGCAACGGCGCCAAAAACTTAACACGTGATATTCGTGACAGGTTTTAAATATTTATAATGAATTGTTCTTGAAACTAACTATTATCACGATGAAGGCAAGTGTACCTATCGAATAGTAGTGTAGTTTTAGCAAGACCGGATTGTCGAACCCAAAGGAACTAAAAGAACTAGTAATGACTATCTTTTTATTATCTAGCCTAAGAATAATGGGGTTTGTTTTAACTAACTAATTAACTAAACTAAGAAATCACAGAAAATAGAATTGGGGAATTAATTTTTGGAAAAACGATTGAATCAAGACAATACCTAAGGAAAAATCCACCTAGACTTCACTTGTTATTTGACTCTGAATCGGACGATTTATTCATTTGAGTTGATCCGTAGAAATCCCTAAGTTATATTATTATCCCTCTCGAGACTAGCAACATCTAACCCTGGGTTGAATAATTGAAATCTCTTTCTAATTAACTTCCTAGGGTTGCATTAACTCGATCTATGGATCCCCTTATTAGGTTTCACCCTAATCCGGCAAAATATTGTCACACTATCTCTAGACGTGCAATCAACTCCGCTTAATTATGACAAATGTACTCTTAGACAAGGTCTATTCCTCCTCTGAATAAGAGCTTAACTTGAATCAATATCCTGAAATATCAAAACAAGAATTAAGAACACAGAATTAAGAACAAGCCACATATTTATCATACAATTCAGATAATAATAACAAGATCTGTCTTAGGTTTCATTCCCCTTAGGTATTAGTGGTTTTAGTTCATAACTAAAAAGGTAAACATCTCAGAAGAATAAAGAATACAAAACATAAAGAAAAACCCAAAATTCCTGAAGGGCAATTGAGGGGAGATCTTCAGTCTTGATGATGAATCCGGCTTCTGAGATGGATTAATTGGCTTTCCTTGACCAGTTCCCTGCTTCTTTCCCTGTGTATCCCTTTTTCCTCCTCCTCTAGGGTGTATTTATAGGCTTTGGAATGCCAAAGAACCCTCAAAATTAGCCTTTTCCGAATTGGACTCAATTTGGGCTCAACAGGGACACGCCCGTGTGACACGCCTGTGTGCGATTGCTTAATGCCGTGGTCAAGCCTGTTAAATAGGCACGGGTGTGTGGTCCACCCGTGTGAGTTGTGCTTCGATTCTGCCAAATTGACATGCCCGTGTGGTCTACCGTGTGAGGAGGTCCAGGTCATGTTGATTTTGTACGTTGGCCCATTTTCTCTGTTTTTGGCCCGTTTATCGTTCCTTTCACTCTCCTATGCTCACCTAAGTATAAAACATGAAAATAAGGCATTAGGAGCATCGAATTCACCAATTTTAAGGAAAAATCATCCATAAAATATGCTAAGCATGGGATAAAAATATGTATGAATTACAGTTTATCACTTATGATCAGAATATACATGACATTTCTCACCGAAAACGTAGTGACGCCAAATCTTTAAAGCAAGCAAAATCTCTATTAACTCAAGATCGTGTGTCGGATAGTTCTTTTCGTGCGGCTTCAACTGTCTCAAAGCATAAGCAATGACTTTGCCTTCTTGCATTAAAACACATCCCAGACTAATCAATGAAGCATCACTATATATCACAAATTCTTTACCTGATTCGGGTTATACCAATACCAGAGCTTCAGTCAACGAAGTTTTCAATTGATCAAAACTGTTCTGACACTTTTCAGACCACACAAATTTCACATCTTTCTGAAGCAGTTTTGTTAACGGAGTCGCGATCATTGAAAAACCCTTTACGAATCTTCTATAATAACCAACAAGCCTCAGAAAACTACGGACTTCAGAGACGTTCCTCGGAGATTTCCAATCCAAAATAGCTGAAATTTTGCTCGGATCAACTCGAATACCATATGCTAATACAATATGACCCAAAGAACCGACTTCTCATAACTATATTTACATTTACTAAACTTCACATACAATTGCTTATCTCGTAGAATCTGTAGCACTAATCTCAAATGCTCGGCATGTTCGGATTCATCACGTGAATAAATCAATATGTCATCAATGAATACAACAACAATTTAATCTAGATATGCTCTGAAAATTCTATTCATCAAATCCATAAAAATAGCAGGTGTGTTAGTCAATCCAAATGACATAGCTAAAAATTCATAGTGGTCGTACCTCGTTCTGAAAGCAGTTTTCAGAATGTCTGAGTCTTTTACTTGCAACTAATAATAACCTGAGCTTAAATCTATTTTCGAAAACACAACAGCTCCTTTCAACTGATCAAAAAAATCATCAATTCGAGGCAGAGGATACTTATTCTTGATAGTCACTTTATTCAACTGACAATAATCTATACACATTCTCATCGTACCGTCTATCTTTTTCACAAATAGAACCGGAGCACCCTAAAGTGAGAAACTCGGTCTAGCAAATCCTCTATCTGTTAACTCTTGCAACTGAGACTTTAATTCTTTTAGTTCAGATGGAGCCATTCTATACGGAGCTATCAAAGCCGGAGTAGTACCAGGTACCAATTCAATGCCAAATTCTACTTCTCTAACCGGATGTAATCCCAAAAGTTATTGAGGAAGCACATCAAAGAACTCACAGACAATAGGCAGAGATTCAACTTTCTTTTTTGATATTCTCAAATCAATCACATATACAAAATAGGCTTCACAACCCTTTCTCACAATACTCAAAGCTTTCATCAAAGATATCACAGCAGACAATCCATTCAAATCATTAGATTCAATTCTGACTATTTCATCATTCTTGCATCTCAAATCAATAGTTTTCTGTTAACAGTTCACAACAGCATCATGTAAAGTTAATCAACCATACCCAGAATCATATCAAATTCATTAAAAGGTAACAGCATCAGATTAGCCGGATAACATGTGTCTCAAAACAATAATGAACAATTCTTGCAGACTTTATCAACCAAAACACATCTGCCTAGGGGTTTCGAAACTCTAATTACAAATTCAATACACTCTATAGGCAAAGTCTTATTGTTCAGTAAGTTCATGAAAATATACGAATGTGTTGCTCCAGAATCTATACAAGCAATCACAGAAGTATCATAAAGAGTGAATGTACCCGTAATCACATCTAGCGGCGAAGCTTCCTCACAAGCTCGAATAGCATAGGCTTTAGTAGGTGTACGAGCCTCTGATCTAACAACTGTATCTTTTTTCCCTCTTTGACTACCACTTATATTTCCCATATTTCTGAAAGGTCTACCATGAGAAGCGTTGCCACTCGGCCTCGGATGCTGAACATTATCTTTTTCAGTTAAATCTGGGCAATCTTTTATAAAATGATCTCATGAACCACAACTGTAATAAACTCGGTTATTACTCTTTCCCCAGCACTCTCTAAAATGTCGTCATCCACATTGGTCACACTTAGGTTTTTCATTCTTTGTATTACCAACAGCAACAATGGCAATAGATGTAGCTAGAGCTTTAAAGCTCGGTTGCGATCTAGCACGATCTCTATTCAAATGTCCTACAGTAGCCTTTAAACTGCTATTATCATATCTAAATTTCTTTGTTGCAAATTGAAATGACTTGCCCAATGATCTCTTTCGTACCTCTCTAGCTTCAAAATCAGCTTTTCTTTTCTCTTTTCCAAGATCTTTAGCTTTACATGCTCGTTCAACAAGCACAACAAATTCTTTGATTTCCAGAATTCTGACTAACAGACGAATATCTTCGTTTAAGCCATTCTCAAATCTTTTGCACATTATTGCTTCCGTAGATACAAATTCACGAGCATACTGACTTAATCTTACGAATTCTCGTTCGTATTCTGTGGTAGACATACCACCTTGTTTAAACTCAAGAAACTCTTTACGTTTCTGATTGATGAATCTTTGACTAATATATTTCTTTCGGAATTCAGCTTGGAAGAAATCCAAAGTAACCCGTTCACTCGGAACCACAGATGTCAAAGTCTTCCACCAATGGTACACTGTATCTCTCAGAAGGGAAACAACACATTTTATACATTCTTCAGGATTTAATGATAATTCGTCAAACACTCTTATTGTGTTCTCTAGCCAAAACTCGACTTTTTTCAGCATCATCGCTCGTTGTAGCTTGAAACTCTTCAGCCCTATATTTTCTAATCTTATTGACTGGTGGTCTACATAACTGAACCTGATTTACTGGTGGCATAACAGGAGCTTATGGTGAATTAATCGAGGGTGGAGGTTGTTGAATAGCCGGATTTGTTCTAATATATTGGCTAAACCAATCGTTCATCATCTGATTGAAGGCTTGTCTAGCCTCACCTTCACGGCTACTCGTAGCCGGTCTAGAATCAAATGACATCGTCCCTGGTACAGGAGCAGGCTCATTACATTTGACATCGTCTGCTACGGCTCTTTCGGATTCATCACACTATCGCAGTTCATAAATATGGCATGTATAACTAGACTCACTTACGCTATGGTAGTCCTAGAGTCGACTAAACCATAGCTTTGAAACCAATAAAATGTAACACCCTAACCCATATCCGTTGTCGAACTAGGGTTAAAGGCATTACCGGACAAAATCAGAACTTTAACATTTATTTTATAAACATTGAAGCATTAAAGATTAATCATCAATATAGAGTCCCTTATATAGGTCATCGAGACCTTAAATATGTATTAGAAAAGGTCGGGACTAAACCAAACATATACAAAATTTCTCTAAAATTTAAACATTTCTTAGACAAGTACAGGTCACACACCAGTGTGAACAGGCTGTGTGCCTCGAACGGCTTTAGACACGCCCGTGTGTCTAGACTGTGTCAAAATAGGGCATACATACTAACTTGTTCACATGGCTACAAGACACGCCCATGTGCTTTGGCCATGGTCGAATCAACATTTATTTATCAATTACTAAAATAACCTTTTTAATTTCATTCAAATCCACTAAATCATCTCCATACTTGTCCATTCATTAGACCAATTATCTATTTGCATCATAAGGACCCCTCATTTATAAAGCCAAATCAAATAGGCACTTTTAACATCTAGCACACAACTTTTACATTTTATGCGATTAGGCCATTTTATCAAATTGAGTACACATACGATTAAATTTTCATACACAACTTTCACACATACTAATTCACACATCATAAGCACGGAAAATAATATTTAACTATTTTTCTGACTCGGATATGTGGTCCTGAAACCACTATTCCAACTATGGTCTAAATTGGATTGTTACACTTTAAACATTAAAATAATTATAAAATAAATATTTCGACCTCAGATTTGTGGTCCAAAAACCACTGTTCCGATTTGACTAAAAACAGGCTGTTACAACTCTCCCCCTTAGTGATTTTCGTCCCCAAAAATCTTACTAGTGAATATGTTAGGGTATTATTTTCTCATAGCTTCCTCGAGCTCCCATGTAGCCTCTTCGACACAGTCACGTTTCGGTAAGGCTTTCACTAAAGCTATGCGCTTATTTCTCAGTTCTTTGATCTCTCGAGCTAGAATTCTGATCGGTTCTTCGTTGTATATCATATCTGGTTGAATTTAAATTTCTGCAGGAGAAATTACACATGATGGATTAGATCTATACCGAAGCAACATTGGCACATGGAATACATTATGAATCTTTTGTAATACCAATGGGAAAGCTAATTGATATGCTACTGGCCCTATTCGTTCAAAAATCTCATACGGCCCGATGAATTACAGACTTAACTTGCCTTTATGACTAAAATGAAGAATATTCTTCTATGGGGATATTTTCAGAAACACTTTTTCACCAATCTAAAATTCAATATCTTTTATTTTCAAATCTGCATACGATTTCTGTCAATCCGAAGCTGCTTTTAAACAGTCGCGAATTACTTTCACTTTCTCTTCGGTTTCTCTAACCAAATCAACCCCGTGAATCTGTTTCTCATCAAGTTCAGACCAATACAATGGAATTCAGCATTTACAACCATACAAAACTTCGTATGGTTCCATTTTTATGCTCGATTGAAAACTGTTATTATTCGACAATTCAACCATTGACAAATATTTCTCCCAGTTGCATTTGAACTCTAAAGCACAACATCTGAGCATATCTTCGAGGATCTGCATTACTCGTTCAGATTGACTGTCTGTTTGCGGATGAAATGCTGTCCTAAAATTTAATTTCGTACCAAGAGCTTCTTGCAATTTCTTCCAAAATCGTAATGTGAACCTCGGATCTCTATCTGAAATAGTCAAAACTGGCACCCCGTGTAGTCTAACAATCTCAGATAAGTACAATTTAGCCAGTTTATCAAGTGAATAGTTTGTACGTACCAGAATGAAATATGCTGACTTCGTTAATCGATCTACGACAACCCAAATGGAATATTTCTTTTTCAGAGATATGGGCAATCCTGATACAAAATCCATCGCACTCTGTTCCATTTCCACTCAGGTATCATCACATGCTGAAGCAAACCTGAAGGCACTTGATGCTCGGCTTTCACTTGTTGGCAAACTAAACATCTCGACATAAACTGTAACGCCCCCACGCCCGAGACCATCACCGGAATCGAGGTTGAGGGGTTACCGAACATAATTTATCAATTTAAGAACTTCAAATCATTTGTTTCAACATTCACAGCTTTCTAGCTACTTCCGTCATAGTTACAAGAAAAATAATATCTCGAGTTACGAAACTCGAAATCAAGATCCGTAAATTTTCCCTGAATCTAGACTCATATATCTATTTAAAAAAAATTTTAGAATTTTTTATTTTGCCAATTAGTACAGATTATTAATTAAATTATCCCCTGTTTCAGGGTTCGACTGCTCTGACTTCTGTGTATTACGAATCAGATATATCTCTATACAAAATTTCAATGACTATGAGGTTTGTTTCTATTAAAACTAGACTCAATAAGGAATCTTTAAATATAAATAAAAACTTCTAATTATTTTAGTAAAATTTATTATGAATTTTTAAAGTCAGAATAGGGGATCCAGAAATCACTCTGGCCCTATTTCGTAAAAGTTTAAATATCTCATAAAATATAATTTGTATTCCTGTTTTGTTCAATCCATATGAAAATAGACTCATTAAGATTCAATTTCATAACTTACTCATCATTTATTTCTATTTATACTATTTTTAGTGATTTTTCAAATTCATGTCATTGCTGCAGCAATATTCTGTTTTAAGGCAAGTTTCATCTTTCCATGAATTTTTATGAACTAGATAACCTGTTAAACTTCCATGATATCAAACATGATCTAAATTAGCCATCACCATGACTTATCAATATAAAACATTTTCTCAACCAAACATGGCCATATCATAAAATTATTTACACAAAATAGGTATATTGCTATACATGCCATACTTAAGTAGTTGTACAAGCCATTAACCAAGATAAAAGTCCTTTGGATAGTGTGATCGAACTTTCGACCTGTCCCGATTCCTGAGCCAGCTTGTTCAAAACTACAGTGAATGAAAAGGAAGGAGTAAGCATAAATGCTTAGTAAGTTCATATCTGGTCGCAGTTCAATTTCTGTCGGTGAAATTATATGTGAAGGATCCGAACAATACCGACGTAACATAGATACGTGAAACACATCATGAATCTTCTCTAATTCGGGTGGTAATGCTAGCCGATATGCTATCGGTCCAACTTTTCAATTATTTCATACGGTCCAATAAAACGCGGACTTAACTTGCCCTTTCGTCCAAATCTAAGGACTTTCTTCCATGGAGACACTTTCAAAAATACCTTATCACCAACTTGAAACTCCATTTCCTTTCGTTTCAAATCCGCATAAGATTTCTGTCTATCTGAAGCAGCTTTCAAACAATCTCGAATCACTTTCACCTTTTCTTCGGTTTCTTTTATTAAATCAACTCCATAAATCTGATTTTCCTTGAGTTCAGTCCAATACAATGGCTGTATGGACAAAAATAGGCCATTTACCAAGCCATTTTGCCACCCATTTTGTACATACCTATTCAAGCTCAAATGGTACCATTTCAAGACACTAGTATGCGTAAAAATACCATCAACCAATGTTTAAATCATACCATTTCTTTACCGTCAATACCAATCACAAATATGCTACAATTTGCCATATAATTTTATACCTAATTCACATATACCATTCAATTAACTAAACCATTCCAATTCAACTTCAATCACTCATTATAGGTCAATTGCCAAACCCAAAATAATACCATTTGAATGTTTATAAACAACATCAAATTCACCATCACAAGCCAACTCAAATGGTCTAAATATATGTTCATTAAACATACCAAAATGACTCAAGCCTATACATGCCATATACCATATACACACTTTAAAAGTACCAGAATAGATGTTCGGTAGTATGATGAAGTCCTTGAAAATCCCCACATCTGAAATAGCTTCGTAAAACTATAAAACATTGAAAACTAAACAAAGTAAGCTATAAATCTTAGTAAGCTCATATGTAAATATGAAATAATCTCAACAATCATTAGCACTTCAAAATAGATAACATAATTAACATTTAAAATATCAATAAATGAGCTAACATAATGTTTAACACTATCGAACTCATAAGTCCTCAACTTATTCTAACTCATTACCTGAATAGTCTTCAGTACATACCTGAACCGATACATTTCTATTCATCACCAACTCTCTTACCAAATCACTTCGAGCTTATAAATGTTTATGACACAAATACTTTGATTTTTCGATGCCCTAGTCCAACTATGGTCTTAGACATATGTTGTCAAGGCCCTTCCATGGTCTTACATTCATGTGCCATAACCCGATCATGGTCTTATTATCCGATTTGGGATAGCCCAATTATGGTCTTATTCAGCAACTCATCCACTTAAACTGTACATTTAAATAAAGTTCCACAACTTTAACCATAGGATAAATACAATCTCAATACCAACCATCCATTGAATAAATACAAATTTAACTTCAAATATATAAACTTACCTCGTGTACGGAAATAACAGAATGGATCGACTATTTAATTACTTTACTTTTTCCCTGATCTAAGTCTAAATTCCTCTTTTCTTGATCTATAAGTAATCAAAATTAGCTTATTTAATCAACTACTCATTCAATTTAGTCCAAAATACACTTTAAAATACATTTACACTTTTGCCCCACATATTTCACATTTTTTCACAATTTAGTCCTCAACATTAATGAAATTCCAATTAAACCCATGCTAGCCGAATTACCATTATACCCCTAGCAGCCCATATTTTTAATTTATTTCACATTTTAACCAAAAACTTTACATATTTCACAATTTAATCCCTATTTTGCATTTTCACTAAAAATCACTTAACAAAACTTGTGTATCTATCAATAAGCATTCATAATCTATCAAGAAACTTTAAAGTACACATGTATTCATCAATGACATTATTCAAAATCTTTAACAGTTTTGTAAAATAGTCCCTGGGCTAGCTAGTACTAGTTGCAACGATCACAGAAACATAGAAATCATTAAAAACTGAGTCAAAATTAACTTACATGCACTAGGTACTATGGATGAATGCTTCAAAGTATAACAATGGAGTTTCTTCTCCATATTTTCAGTGAACTAAGCATTAAGGAAGATGATAACTTTGTGTTTTAATTATTTTACTTAACTTATTTTATAAATTACTATTTTAACCTTGTTAATTAACCATTAAAACTATATAATTCATGCCATCTTTGTCCAATCACAATTAAAATGGTCTAATTACAACATAAGGACCTTAACTTAAAGTTTCTATAGTTATTAGATACTTTTAGCTAATAGAACTCCACTTTTATGCTTTACACGATTTAGTTCTTTTTATCAAATTGACCAAATGATAAAATTTCTTCATGAAACTTTCACAAAATCATCAAATCATTCTTTAAACATTAAAATAATAATAATATAAATATTTTGACCTTGAATTTGTGGTCCCAAAACAATTGTTTCAATTTGACTAAAAACGGGCTATTACATCATCTCCGACAAAGACCCTCATTTTATTTCAAGGTTGTGGAATAGCTTCCAAGAGGCTTTGGGGTCAAAACTTACTTTTACTAAGACTTATCACTCCCAAATTGATGGCCAGTTTGAGAGGGTAATTCTAGTGTTAGAAGATATGTTGTGAAGTTGTGTGATTGAGTTCAGTGGTAGATGGGAGTGATATCTGCCTCTAATAGATTTTTCATACAACAATAGTTTCCAAGCAAGTACTCACATGGCATCTTTTGAGGCGTTGTATGGTAGAAAGTGTAATACTCCTTTGTGTTGGATGGAGTTAGATGAAAAGAGGGTTGTCGGATTGGAAGTAGTTCAAGAGACCAATGAGAAAGTGAAGTTGGTATATGGGAGGTTGAAAGTATCAATAGATAGGCAAAAATCTTATGCGGATTTGAAACATCGAGATATTGAACTTCAAGTTGGCGATAAGGTGTTCTTGAAGGTTTCTCCATGGAAAAATAAGCTTTGGAAGAAAGGGTAAATTAAGTCCAAGATATGTTGGGCCTTATAAAGTTGTTGAGAGCATTGGACTGGTAGCTTATCGACTCAAGTTACTGCCAGAACTTGAGCAAATTCATGATGTTTTCCATGTGTCAATACTGCGAAAGTATTGTTCAGATCTGTCACATATTGTGTTAGTAGAGGAAATCGAGGTTTGACTAGATCTCACTTATGAAGAGTAACCAATAGAGATCTTAGCTCGTGAAAAGAAGGTTTTCCAAAACAAGAGAGTTCCGTTGGTTAAGGTTTTGTAGTGCAACCATAAAATGAAATATGGTACTTGGGAAATCGAGGAAGCAATGAGAGTCAATATTCTTATTTGTTCAATTCAGGTAAAATTCAAGGACAAAATTCTTTTTAGAGGGTGAGAATTGTAACACTCCAAAATTGGGCCTAGAAGTTTCATTAAGAATTTCTCGAGTAATAAATTTTCGTCATTATGGCCAAAACTTGTTTAAAAATGTTGATACATTAAAATATGTAGTTTTGTGTAGTTTAAAAGGTTGAGACTTAGTCATAGATGATTGCGTAGATGAACAGATTCTTTTTGTGTGAAAAGATTAAGTATAAGATGAGATATTCAAATTTAAAGTGTCTATGTCGAAGGTTTTGGTTAAAAGAGAACGTAGCTTACGTTATTTTTTATTGTTTAAGGTGAGTTAATGAATGATTGTTGCTTGTATGTTTGTGTACTTTGTCTTGTTGAAGTGTCGGAGTCAATAGGACCTTCAATGAGTAGAGACAAAGGAAAAGAAAAGCTTGTCTGATCTTTTGGCTTTCGATAACAACATATTTTGGTGAGTATTTTAGAATAGCTGCTCGTAGATGATTCATTGTGTAATTGGGTATTTAGAGGTAGTCTAAACCCTTACTCTATACTCTGAGAATACGTCTTCTTATGCCTATGATTAAATTTGATATATGTGTGCTTGTGCAATTATAAAAATATGAACATACATGAAATGCTATGGCATGGGCCATAAGCCTGTGATGACTATTTTGAAAGAGAATATGTGGGTATGTTATTCATGCCATGTGATAGTAAATATATGAGTATGTTTTCATACTATGTGACAGTGATTATAATGTGCTAATGATGTGAATATGCAGTGAATGTGCAAAAAAATGGTAAGTAAATATATGATAATAATATGGATATTTTGCCTTGTGCTTTCATAAGACCGATGGATATAGTTGGCAGGCCATACGATTGCGAGTACTCACCATTGTGATGTGATTTTGGGGCATCGAGGCCCAAAGATAGTTTTTGGGGACAAAAGGGAATATGAGCTAAGCTCCATTCACCAGGATATGTGTGTTTCGTATGTTAGAGAGTGTTATCTATATGCTTCACTTATAGGACATGATCGACTCCATGAATCATTTTGCTGTGTTGGAGATCCGTGTATCCGATGAGTGATGATAGAGTCTACTTTACGTTTCATAACCTCAAGAGTCAAACTATCTTATAATATGAATGAAAGTGATTAAATATGGTTTATATGTGCTATGATATATCCTTAAATAATCATGTGGTTAAAGTGATAAATGTGTAATGGTATAGATGGAAGATAATTAAATATGTTAAATACGATACTAGAGTTAAAAATGTTATGAATATGTTACATGTATGCTTAGTCAATGCATGGTGATTTGTTTACATAGTGGTTGTTCTGAGCATTCACCAAGCTTGTTAAGCTTAGCCACTCCTTTTTAACCATTGTAGATAAGTAGTGCCAGTGTGAGCAGTGTGGTCTCAAGGGGTGATCCAAGCCAGAGCTTTAGTTTCTATTAGTAGGTGTTCTTTTAATTATTTATGTTTTTAGGAATAAAAGGCAATGTGGTAGACTTATGTCGATTTTGCTATGATTTTTGGTTAATTTCATGCCTATTATTCTTGGTAATTTGTGGAATTTAAATATGATTTTTAGGATATTATTTAGAACCTATTTGGAATGATTTATGTGATGATAAATGCTATGTTTTTATGGTTTAGAATAGAGGTATCAATATTCGAGTTTTAAAAACAATACTCTATGATTTTCAAAAGTGCAGCATACGATCTTGTAAATTGGTATTAATATTTTATCACGAGTATTGTCAATCAGGGTAAAACTATCGATACTTTTCAATTGGTACCGATATTTTCCAAAAGTTGGATTTTTAAGTCAAGAAATAGTAAGCTAATTTGGTATCATTTTTCCAAGCGGTATTGATACCACTTGTGAGAATTATCGATACCACTCTTCCAGTATCAATACCTACATAAAAGTTTTGGGAATTTTTTTAAATGGTCCTAATGCATGCTTAGTATTTATTTTAGGATTAATCAATGAATGTTGAACATAATTCAACCTCCTAAGAGCATCTATGACTTACGCTTCATGTGAATGCTACTATATTATAATAAAGAATGAAAAAAAGATGCATGCATAATTATGTGACAGTTTGAGATAAATACAAAGTGATATGGTGGTGTAGTGTCCAAGTATCCGGGCTCGGTGACCGGGCTAGGTATAGGGTGTTACAGGTAATCATAACCAACTGTTGCTTCGAATTTTCTTGTTCAATCAACTAGTCGATACCCCATCAGGATCTTCTAATCTTCCACTAGAATAACAAGTTAGCAAGAACTACTTATCTCTCGACCTCACAGTCCAGTCCAGTTCAGGGGTAAGGTATTCATAAATAGGCCATAACAATTTTGGGTTAATTTCCACCTTAATGACTTCCTAGGGTTGTCAAGCCTAGGGTTTTAAGATATTTCTTTCCTGAACAACTAATCCGCTAAGAGAACCCTACAAAACTGTTAATTAATCATACCTCCAATCGCTAATCCCCCACAAGAGGATTAGTTCTCCATAGATCTCATAAACAATATAGACTTGATATATATAGTAGACATGAACAATAATTCAATAATATAGAGTTTTGAAGAAGCCTAATTTGTATATAATAGAATGTCGAATCCTTAAAGAATTTATCAAATGCACAAATATAATCTCTTCCACAATAGCAAATAACAAAATTGAAATAAACCTAAAGTTTAAGAAAAGAAAAAAATTAAAGACTAAAACTAGGAATAAAATTATACACTATGAAAAGTTGGCCATAACATGTGTTAAATGAGCCTATTTATAAACTTTAAAGTGGCATTTCTCCTTAACCCCAAGTCAACTGTAGTTTTCGTGCTTAATGTTTGATTGTGCAGACCAAAATGCTCCTAACTTGTAATTATTTCCTGTATAGAGTTGAAGTCACAACACTAAGTCCTATGTCACAATATTGAAGGTAATATGTTTCATATTTAGGGTGTCTTCGAGGGTGTGTCGCAACATCCACAGAAGGTAGTCTTGAAATTCTTTTATTCTTCTTCCTATGTTGTAACCTCTAACTCTCTGCGTTGCAGCACAGTGACCAATATCGAGTTAGCATGCCTTCTAATGGTCTTCTGCACTCTTACAAAGTATATTAGCTCACCCTTAGGCCTCATTTGGCCCTAAAGGTCAATAAAAAACTCAAATTACACAATTTATTGAATTTTGATGCAATTACGAAAACTTAACTAAAATTTAACAAAAGTGCTTTTATTTAAGTGCCTAAAGTGCAAAAACTAGTTTAGTCTACTACACTGAACTATGATAGATCAAACTCCCCCACACTTAAGTTATTGCTTGTCCTCAAGCAAAACAAATAGAAACAGTGAAAGAAAAGACAACCTCAAACAAGTATAGTACAAATGTTAGCTTTGGAGCACATGATTAAGTATTTCATATTCACACATAATCTCGGCATGATATATAGCTGAATTACCACTTTTGACATCAAACACCTAAGTTTAGTATATTACAAAGAATACAAGCATTAAGGGTCTCAAATAGGAATTCATCAATAAATTGCATGAGTAATTTGATTATCCTAGCAGAATACAGAGATTCGCATATGCAATTGTTTAATGTAATGTCAATTCATGCATAAGGCTACTTAGATCACATAAGGCTTTTCAGGTAGTAATGTTCTGAGGATTAGGACAGGTATGGCTCTCAAGAATAGTAAGCATCAAATGGTTTCAAGCATGAAAATAGTTTGGCACGTCATATTTTCCCTTATTCTACCCCTCAGTGACCCTTTAAAGCTCACTGCTTTATTTCTCCTTCTCTCACATTCCTTCTTTCTCCTTATAAGAAATCTCAACATCATATAGTACTTACGTCTAGCTCACGAGTTTTTGTACACATAATGAACAAGTTTTTCTATTTTTGTGACTTTATCAGTTTTCTTTCTTTTTCACGATACCTTACTCACAAATGCTTTTATTTCTTAAGTACTTTTTCTATTCATGTAATTTCATTTTTGAATTATTCTTTTTTAACTTTTAACTTAACTACACTGATATCTCTTATCACTCTGCTTTTACAAAATCACCATAATGTATCTACTTAACCCTCAATATTTATGGCCAGACATCTATAGTCATGCAATTCAGGACCAAAGAAAAAGGTAAGCACAAATTATCATTTTTTAGCTAAGGTTTTTGTATAGAGGTTCATCAAGAAGTATTTTCTAGCTCAAAATAGGAACTAATGATGAACAAACAAGGGTTAGGTTTTGGCTCTGAGTGTATACCAAACAATGTATTATGTCATCCCTAGGTATCTCAATATTCACAAATTTAGTCAACCAAACAACAAAAAATTTAATAATCTATCATTCATACTAGCATGCTCGTTTCCCTGTATTTTTTAGATTATTCAGTATATTTAATTTTTTTAATGTCTATTTACATTGTAATATATAAAACTTAATAGTCTAATAACCAAAAATTCAAAATCACCTATTATCATGCCAAATTTAGCGTAACTACAATCAGCCTATGTACATGCTCCTAACCAATCACTTGTATTTCTACAAGCTCAAGCACACAATTGGCAAGAAAAATCAAAGAAAAGCATAAAAATTTATGTCAAATTTTCTATGCTAACCCCCCACACTTTAGATAATTCATTGTCCTCAATGTGTAACCTGGAAAAGATAAGGAATGAAGTTACCCGATTGAACGTGATAGTCCTGTAGGTAATTGGTAAGTACTTTCTTGTCAGATTAAAATTGTTGTGCCTCTTCCATGTGGGGTTCCTACATAGAAGATTTAAACAAAACACAAAATGACTAATAATTTACTATTACTCTTATCCTCTAAAAAACTCATCCAAAATTAATACAACTCCAAAATAGAAAAGTTCAGTTTTAATCTAAATCATCAAAACATGGAAAATGCCCCCATTCTATTGGTGTTTTTCTTTTCCCCGTGTTGTATCTTTGGTGGGAGCTTCCACCTGTTAAAGGTGCAAGTTGGGTTGGGCTTCAGATGATGGGCCCTTTTCACTTAGAATATTATGGTTCGAACGTGACCTCATAGTCATCCTCATCTCTCGAGAGATCGTGTTCATCCCCCTTACCCTCATCCTACGAAGTCGCCTACTCTTCTTTGACTCTGTGATGGGTTCTTGTTGAGTCAAACATATTTGGAAAATAGTTTAGGTATCTCAACCCGTTAAGTTGGGAAAATTCTTGAATTAGGCTCGTCTCCTACATCCATTTGATCATTTTATCGAGTTCTTACTCGGTGCTTGCACTTGCCCTTCTTTGAGCTTTCGATTTTTCTTTCCGTTTGAGTGGTACTAATATGTCAATCTTTTCTTTCCTTTTCTAGTTCCAATAGATAATTTGTTTTCTTTTAAGCTCAACATATTGTGTATATAATGGATCTCCAATTATGCTTCTTGTTGGTTTCATGAATTTCTAATTTTCATCCATGAGAACCTTTGCGCTTTTGTAAAGTGCTGTCACGAGATGGAGAAAGAAAATCCCAACCTTCTGGCCACTAGCGTAACGCTTCATGTTTTAATAGATCCATTTTCCAATGCATTTTTTTCTTTTTCTTGATGTTGTAATCCTTGTTGCTTTTTTCTCAACCGATTATGGCAATCCTACATCAACTAATGTTTTAAATAGCAAAAAGGTTTATAAATTTAAGGATTTAATGAAATGGGGTTTTGGGGTTTGATAGAGTTTTGAGAGGTTTAGAATGTTAAGAAAGTTTAGAATGTGAATTTAAGATGTTTTTAAGTCTAAAAATAATGATTTTAGTGTTAAAAGTCTAGTAAAATAACAGTTAATTCATCCGGTTGCGCAATCGAGTCAGGGCAATCTTACAGAAAATTGCAGCAATGTCGCGACACCAGGGTTTCATGTCACGACACCCCTGGTAGTTTACCATTGTTGTGACATCGAGGTTCGATGTCACGACACACTCTGAAATTTTTGGATTCTAGGTTTACTGTCTTCGATGTCGTAACACATGGAGTCTATGTCATGACATTGAATCAATTTTCTCAATCCTTTTCATTCTAACTTTAGTGTTGCGACACGGGGTTGTCGTGTTGTGACACTGACTCTATTTTTGCCTAAAATTCTAATATTTAGAGTGTCTCAGTTTCTATAAAATGTAAACTTGATTCAAATTAGACTCTAGAGTAAACAGTTGGTTAGATATACAATAATTTACAAAAATTTAAACATTGATCTAAAGTACCAACTTTTACTACTGAATTTGTCTGACAGCTCCTTTAATGTACATGAGGATGTGTTTTTGTTTCATTCAGTATTGGTCCATCACCCATCATGCCACTCCACCTTCTTACGCTCATTTCATTCTTTAAACATGTTATTTCTACTTGCATTGATTACCGAAAATATTTCCTTTGACTTAGGGTAAAGGTTTAATGATAGATATTTCATTACCTTGCTCCCTTAACTTTCTCATATTTTCCTCGCTCTGTTGTTTACCAAATTTAAAGATCTCTATTTCACCAATGATCTTCATGGTTAACTTATTTTTCTTGAGATCAATGGTAGGTCTTGACGTAGCTAGAAATGGTCTACCTAACAGAATGGGTATTTCACGATCCTCCTCAAAGTTGAGGACCACAAATTCTTCAGGGATTATGAATTTATACACTTTGGATAACACATCCTCTAGTACTCCTCTAGGTTGTACTGACGACCTATTAGCTAACTGTAATATAATTTTAGTATTCTTGAGGTCCCCTAGCCCAAGTTTTTCATATATAGATAGAGGAGTTAGGTTTATGCTTGTTCCTAGGTCACATTGAACTTTGCTAAAATGAATATCCCCTGTCTCTATAGGTCTGCTGAAACTTCCTAGGCCTTTTAATTTTGGATGTACCTGTCTACATATGAGCACAATACATGATGCGTCTATATTAAACTGCTCTCCAATTTTAATTTTCCTACACCTCGACATATTTTGTTTAAGGTACTTGGCGTATTTCAAAACTTTTTCAATTAAGTTTATCAATGGCAGATTGACATTTAATGATTTGAATAAATTTAGAAATCTTAAAAAATCATCTTCATCATGTTTTGTCTTTCTTTCAACCATGATGGAAATGGTATCTTTGAAATTGCAGGTTCCTTTGCTGGATCTTTTTCTGGCTCAACTACTAATCTAGCTGCTTCTTCCAGCTCTAGTTCGTCATCAACTTCTAAATGTTCTTCCTGAACATCATCCATATTATCCTTGTATACCTTCTAAGTTCAGTTATTTGGAGTACTCAGTACTTTACCAGATCAGAGGGTGATTGCTTTCACCTGCCCTTCCCCTCTCTTCGAGGATTATCTTCATTGTTACTAGGGATACCAGTGCCAATTTGTCTCTTGATATCTCCCATCATGCTCATTAATTGGCTCATCTGATCTTCAAGCTTAGTCAATGTTCTAGTTGAATTGATGCTCTTAGACTGCACCTGTTTCACATCTGTCCTCATTGACTGCATTTCCCCTCTATCTGATCAAGCATTAACCACATACAGTATGGTCATTTGGGTTGGACCATTCTTGAGGTTTCGGTAGATAAAGAGGTTGATAGTTAGCATTTTTAACCTGGTTAAAATTGTTACCTCCGCCTTGATTTTCGCCCCATCTCAGATTTGGATGATCTCTCCACCCAAGGTTGTAAGTATTTGAATAAGGGTTTTTCCCCTATTCCCTATGTAACTGACGTCCTCTGTATTATTTTTGATATAATGGAAGAGCAATTTGTCCCTTCCATATATAGATGGTGCACTATTTTCAGACTTTATACAGTTGATTCTATCCACTAGCTGTTGATATCTATCGTCCTCTTAGACAACCTTTACCGTGGATGGTCTATTTTCATATGTGTGTCGTTTAGTTAGCCACTAGAAGGAGTTCATTGCTATATTTTCTATTAATTCGTAAGCATCCTCGCACGCTTGGTTCATTAAAGCACCTCTTGCGGCTCCATCCAATCCTGACCTTGTGTGAACATCCAACCCATTATAGAATATTTGTTGTCGTAACCACTCAGGAAATTCGTGATGTGGACTTTTTTGAATTAGCATCTTAAAAAGCTCCCAAGCTTTTTGAATACTCTCTTTCTCTACTAGTTTGAACATAGAAATATCCATTCTTAGTTGTATCATATTACTAATGGGGAAGAACTTTCGTAGGAACATTCCTGCAAGGTCTTCCCATGTTGGGATAGATCCTAGTGCTTGTGAATCTAACCAAGAAAAGGCATTATAAATTAATGAAAAGGGGAACAACCAAAGACGAATAGCGTCATCGGTGACCCCATTATATTTGAAAGCCTTACAAACTTAGTGGAACCATTTTAAACACTAACTCAGATCTTCTGCCATCGTTCCTCGAAACTGCAAATTATTCTGGATCATTTGGATCATAGCTGGCTTAATTTCAAAATTACTAGATGTGATAGTTGGCCTTGTTATACTCCCTTGAACCATATCCAGATTCGGTACTGCATATTTCCTTATAGTTCTTTCGTTACTCGCCATACGATTGTTAGTGGCTAGTTGTGGTGGTGGTGGATCTTCTAAGCTGTTATTGTTAATTTTGTCGCACAACAGATTTTCTTATGGTGGTAAATTACCTGCAGTAGGTGGTTGGTTCTGTATGTATTTTTGTTGTTGTTGCTATTGCTGTCGATGATTCCAACAAATTATTCTTTTTGGATCTATGACTGGCTCTATAGGTGTTCCATTCCAACAAGTCATGCACTAAACCCAAAGAGAAGACATTAGTAAAAATAAATAAATAAAATTGTAGCTATAATTTAAAATTTTCCTTATTCTATAAAAATGCCAAAATTAAAATAAAAATAGTGACGTTGCCTCCCCGGTAATAGCGCTAACAACTTGACCGCCTCAGGATGTACCAACATCTCGAGTAGAAATCCTGCACAAAATATATAAACAAGTGGTATATGCATGTATATAGGTCAGGTTGTAATATAATTACAACAGAGTAGACGAGTACTTCGAAGATCATATCCAAAGGAGTTGAGCAATAAGGTAATTTTAACCTAAGCACAAATAGATCTAATTAGTACTTTAAATAAATAACGGGAAATCAAATGATAGAATCTTTCAGATCCGACCATGGGTGATTAGCTCGTATCAATAATCATAGCCAACTATTGCTTTGTGTTTTCTTGTTCAATCAACTAGTCAGTACCCCAGCAGGATCTTCCAATCTTCAACTAGAATAGCGAGTCAGTAAGAACTACTTATCCCTCAACCTCATAGTCTAGACCATTTAAGAGGTAAGGTATTCATGGATAGTTCATACCAATTTTGAGTTAATTCAGACCTTAATGACTTCATAGGGTTGTCAAGCCTAGGGTTTTAAGATCATCCTTTCTCGAATAGTTGATCTACTAAAAGAACCCTACAAAATAGTTAATTAATCATACCTCCATTCACTAATCCCCCACAGGTGGATTAGTTCCCCATGGATCTTATAAACAATATATGATTGACATATATAGTAGACATCTACAATAATTCAAGAATATAGAGTTTTGAAGAAGCCTGATTTGTATTTAATAGAATCTCGAAACCTCACAGAGTTTCATCAAATGCACAAATCTTATCTCTTCCACAAAAGCAAATAAAAAAACTGAAATAAACCTAAACCCTAAGAAAATAGAAAACCTAAAGGCTAAAACTAGGAAAAAAATTTTACACTATGAAAATTTTTCCATAACATGTGTTAAATGAGTCTATTTATAGACTTTGAAGTGGTTACCATCCTTAACCCTAGGTCAGTTGTCATCTTCGTTCTTAATGTTTGATTGTGTAGACCAAAATGCCATTGACTTGTAATTATTTCCCGTACAAAGGTGATGTCGCGATACACGAGGTCCTGTGTCGCGACATCGAGGACAGTATGGTTCATTTTCAAGGTGTTTTTAGGGGTGTGTCACGACATTCTTCGGTTGTGTCATGACACCAAAGGCAATCTTGAAATTCTTTTATTCTACTCCCTATGTTGCTACTTCTATCTTCTTGTGTTGCAACAGAACAACCAATATTGAGTTAGCATGGTTTCTAATGGTCTCCTGCACGCTCACAAGATATATTAGCTCACTCTTAGGCCTTATTCGGCCCCTAAGGTTAATAAAAGACTCAAATTACATAATTTATTGAATTTAGATAAAATCACGAAAACTTAACAAGAGTGTGAAAACTATTTTAATCTGCTACACTGAATTACAATAGACCAATATTAAATCTATAGCAAGAGCTTCCTATGAACAAGGCTTTTTTTAGTCGACTATGAAATATTTTATTTTAAAGTCATCAATAATAGATCAAAGGCAATCAAATAAGATGAATATTTTCTCCAGATGCTGTAATTAATTAAACAATGGTGTTTTTGAGGGTGATGTACCAAGTACAAGTGAGTCAGATCATTTTTCATTCTTATTAGGAAATGATATTAGGGAATTGATTTAGTATAAATAGTCAAACTAAAATTTCAAATCATAAAGTGCTACATTGTTAGCTTTGTACTAATATGAGGTATGGTTAACTCATTTGAGCTTAAGTTTGTGACATTATGTGTTTTAGGTAATAAGAGAATTAAATAGTTCGTGGAAGGTCAAAACTAGAATCTGTCGTGTAGTTATGCTTCCTAGTCATAATATGTATATATTGGGGTGACCTAGAGGCAAAGTCTCAGGGTCAGAAGCTTATTTGTAATTAGTTTTGATATGAATATTATTTTCAAGTTAAACAAATATTCGATATATTTAAACTATTTTGTGAAATATTTTGTATAATTATTTTATCAAAATAAAGACACGAGGTGTTGTCAATTAGATAATTGCATTGAACCATAATTGGCGGAATATGTATTACATATATGTTAGTTAAATTTTGGTTATGAAGTGTAGCACTCAGTAGTCCAGATCTGGTGATCGTGTCAAGTATGGGTGTTACAAAAATTGTTTGGGATTTTTCTTCCTTGACCATGCAATTCAATTATCAAGAAAGGTCCTACATGCTTTAAAGAATCATGCTAGAGGCCATTCAATTCCTTGATGTTGTGTAATCTTCAATGTATTTCTCTTTTTTAAGTCAAGAAATGAGGCCATGTGCTATGTCCATGGCTACAATAGTGCATATCTCACTATCAGTTGCTGCTACAGCCACTCTTTTAGACATGCAATGGGCATTAGAGGAATATGTTGACATATTTTAGACTCCCAAAGGCCCTCCTCCTCCTCGTCTACAAGACTACAAGATTCCCTTGAAGGATGAGAATTTAGTGGTTAAGATTCGACTTTATAAGTACTTCTACTACTCAGAAAAATGAATTAGAGAGACTGATTCAGGAAATGTTGCAAGCGTGCATCATTATAGACAACAATAGCTCATTCGCTTCTTCCATCGTCATGGTCAAGAATAAGGATTGAAGTTGGAGCTTGTGTGTTGACTACAAGCAACTCAATCAACTTACTATCAAAGGCAAGTTCCTAGTCCAATCATTAAAGAACTATTGGAGGAGTTGGGACAAGTTGTGTTCTTCTCTAAATTGGACCTTAGATCTGATTACCATCAAATTAGAATATCGGAGCTTGATATCCATAAGACAGCCTTTAGAACACATGAAGGACATTATGAGTTCTAGGTCATGCCCTTTGGCCTCACCAATACTCCTTCCAATTTCTAAGAGCTAATGAACATTGTGTTCAAACCACTATTAAAGAAGTCAATTCTCATTTTCTTTTATGACATTTTGGTATATTAATCTATCGTAATTTGATATGTCATAGTAGGGCTCTCCATTATAGTTAAAGAGCTTATTCTCAAGAAAATTAGGTTTCTTTTCTTTACCTTTCTTGATTTTTAGTTTTGCTATTAATAATTTGTTATTATTACTTTTAATCCATTTTTTAGACTCAAATTGGCCAATCATGCCACGGGGAACCTAACAATGTGATTGAGTGATGTAGGGAGTCGATGGTTACCCAAACATGAAAAAAACATCATCGAGAATGAGGTATCACGATATCGAAGCATAAAAGTCATGAGACCCCTGAAAGTGTTGAAATGAGGAAAATTGAGGCCAACTACATTGATATCGTGATACCAATTAATGAGTATCATGATACTAAGACCCCCAAAACTCTCATTCTTTTCTTTTCTTTTCACTTTTTTAGATTAGGTTTTCTCTTTTCCTTTTAAAATAGATTTTTTTTGTTATTTTATTTCTTTCTTCTTGTGAAAGACTATGTAAAAGGGAGAGGATCAAACTCATGGGCTTCATCAGATTCTAATCAATTAAATAAGCATTTTCTCAAACTCTTTACTTTTGTTTTATGCCTATCATGTGTTTGATAAAAGGTTTATTTGGAATTTAAGTTTGAGTATGTGCTAAATTGTTTTATGGTTGATTGGTTAGTTATTTGCTAGGTTAAGTTCATGTTTATGCTTGATTAATTGATTATTAGATTATACCGAAATGCTTAATACACTAGAATTGATGCATCTATTGGAAAATTTAGATAAACAAGATCGAGAAGAGAGTTATCATTAGATAGTTCAATATAATTGTGTCAAATAGTAAGACCGGAAGGATATCTATATGCCTAAGTGAGATGAAGAGGAGAACCTGTAATAGCCTAATTTCGGTAAAATCGGAACAATGCTTCTGGACCACAAATCCGAGCCAAAAATAAAATTTATTTTTATTTTATTATATGGTCCGTAATATGATAGAAATGTCATGTGAAAATTTTGATAAGAAAATTTTACCGATTCTGTGTTTAATTACGAGAATGACCAAATCGTAAAATGCAAAAGTTGGGTTCTAGTAGCTAAAAGGATTAAATAGCTATGGAATTCAAAACTTAAGGTCATTATATGTAATTAGACCATTAAGAAAAAGTATGCAGATATTTTTGGATGATTCATCCATGGAAAATGAGAAAAAGGCTAAGGACTAAATTGGAAATCAAAATTATTAAAAGATGATAAATTATTAGATAGAAAAAAGAATCATTTTTATCATCTTCTTCCCCAAAATATTCCATGGAAACCCTAGGTGAGAGAGAAGAAACTTTCATGGCCAAATTGGGTAAGTTTCCTTGGCCTGTTTTTAGTAATTTTGATATTTTTGAAATTGGGATAGCTTAATCTATCTATTTGGGGGATCAATTTGAGAAGTTATCAAAGTATAGAAAATGGATCATGGATGTATATGCTGAAAATTAGAAATTTATTGTAGAAAATGGAAGGTTGTTGATAGATAAACAACTTTTACAAAGTGATTTTTCTGAAAACATGATTTAGGGACTAAAATGTAAAGTTGTGAAATTTGATGAAAAATGCTGAATTTTTATGAATACATGTGCTGAAATTTTGTAATGGGATTTTGGTTAGGCTTGGAATAGGGAGTAGATTGCACAAATTTTATTTTCCGAGCCTAAGGATGAAATGGGAATTTATGAAAAAGTTAGGGGCAAAATGGTAATTTTACCTAGCTTGAAAATTGAGTCTACTTGAATGTGAAATATCATAAATTGATGTAAAATTTACTTGTATAGATCCAGATAGACCAAATATGAAGCTAGAATGAGGAAAAGTGGAAAATGTCAGATTAGTAGATGTTACACGAACATTTTCGAGGTAAGTTCATGTAATTAAATTGTGTTTATTTACATTATTGCATTGATTGTATTTATGTAAATTTTATAAATGTCATAAATATGTGAAAATGATTACATATCCAATCAAGCTCGATAAATAAAAATGTTTGAATTAAATTATAATGCCCGATAGATGATAAAGGATAAATGATTAGAACGTTACTTATATGCTTGAAATGAATGTGGAATATGTTTATTTGAATTATATGAATGTCGTAGATGTATGAAATAATCACATGGCCGATGATGCTTGAGAAAAATGTTTAAATCCCGGTTGAATAAAATGGAAATTCAATGGATATGTGATTTCCCCTGCATTTGTTGCTGACGGGACTTAGCTCGGACGAGTAATTGATAAACCATAATTTATACATCTTTTTACCCCATGTTTAACGCATTCTATGGATGATTTCCTATTAGAATTGGTGAATTCGATGCTCCTAATGCTTTAATTTCATGTTTTATACTTAGGAGAGCATAGGAAATCGAAAGGAACGAGAAACGGGCCAAAACCAGAGAAAATGGGCCAAAGTACGAAATTAACACGGCCTGGACCTCCTCACACGGGTAGACCACACGGCCGTGTCAATTTGGCAGGCTCGAGCACGGCCTGAAGTAATCGCACATGGGCGTGTCCCTGCCGAGCCCAAGTTGAGTCCAATTCAGAAAAGGCTAATTTTGAGGGCTCTTAGGCATTCTAAAGCCTATAAAGACACCCTAGAGGAGGAAGAAAAAGGAGGCACAGAATAGGGAGTAAGGAATTACTCCAAAGAAGCCGATTGATCCATCTCAGAAACTGGATTCACCATCAAGACTGAAGATCTCTCCTCAATTTCCCCTTCAGAAGTTTTAGGTTTTCTTTATGTTTTGTATTCCTTATTATTCTGAGATGTTTTCTTATTTAGTTATGAACTAAAACCCCTAAATACCTAAGGGGAATGAAACCTAAGAAGAATCTTGTTATTATTTTCTAAATTGTATGATAAATATTTAACTTGTTCTTAATTATGTGTTCTTAATTCTTGTTTTGATATCCCAGGATACTGATACAAGATAAGCACTTATTCAGAGGAGGAATAGACCCTGTTTAAGAGTACATTTTTCATAATTAAGCGGAGTTGATTGCGCGCCTAGACATAGGGTGACAAGATTTTGCCAGATTAGGGTGAAACCTAATAAGGGGATCCATAGATCGAGTTAATGCAACCCTAGGGTATTAATTAGAGAAAGGTCTCAATTATTCAATCTAGGGATTAGACGTTATTAGTCTTGAATAGGGATAATAACATAACTTAGGGATCTCTACGGAACAATTATTCAATCTGGTCTTGCTAAAACTATAATACTGTTCGATAGGTACACTTGCCTACAACACGATAATAGTTAGTTTCAAGAACGATTAATTATAAATATTTAAAACCTATCACGAAATGACGGGATCAAGTTTTTGGCGCCATTGCCGGGGAACTAAGATATTAGGAACACTCAATTTTTATTACTTTAGCCATTTATTTTTCTTGCATTTTAATTTAATTTTATTACTTATTTTTTTCCTTCTCTTGGCAGGTTTTTATAGTTTATGACTAGAAGAAACCCGTCAGGACCACTAGTTTTTGACGAAGAAATTGATCGCACAGTTCGCAGAAACCAAAGAGAAATAAGGCGAAGCTTAAGATACATAGAGAACGAGAAAGAGAATGATACTCAAACCCCAACTGAAGAGATGGCTGAAAATCAAGACAATCAGCTACCTCCTGTAATTACGGTTAATCAAAATCCTACTCCACGCACTATGTATGATTATGCTAAACCTTCTTTAACAGGAACTGAATCGAGCATAGTTAGACATGCTGTAGCTACAAATACTTTTGAACTAAAACCTAACACTATTCAAATGATACAATAATTTGTTCAGTTTGATGGTTTACAGGATGAGGATCCCAATGCTCGTTTAGCCAACTTTTTAGAACTATGCGATACATTTAAAATTAATGGTGTTTCTGATGATGCCATTCATCTTCGGTTATTCCCTTTTTCATTGAGAAACAAAGCTAAATAGTGGTTGAACTCATTACCACGAGGGTCAATCACTACTTGGGAACAAATGACTAAAAAATTTCTATAAAAATATTTTTCGCCAGGTAAAACGGCTAAATTACGTAGATGGATTTAGAAACACTCTACGATACAAGGACCTTTTGAGAAGGTGCCCTCACCATGGGTTACCGCTTTGGCTTTAGGTTCAAACATTCCATAATGATCTGAATCCTTCGACTCGGCAAATGGTTGACGCAGCTACTGGTGGAACCATCAACAATAAAACACCCGAAGATGCCTATGAGTTCATAGAGGAGATGTCATTGAATAACTATCAGTGGCAAGTCATGAGGACCAAGCCAATGAAAATATTCAGTGTTTATAATGTCGAATTGGTGACCATGCTCTCTAATCAGGTGGAACTCTTGAATAAGAAAATTGATGGTTTTCTTAGTTCTTCACTGGTTCACCCAGTAATGTAGTATGAAGCAAATGGAGGTGGAACAAGCCATTCGGAATACCAAGCTTATGGCCACAACATGGATAACGAGCAATTAAATTACATGGGTAATAATCCTCGACCTCAAAACAATCCATATAGTAACACTTATAATGTAGATTGGAGGAACCACCCAAATTTCCCATGGGGAGGCCAAGGAAATCAGCGACCACCTTCGGACTACCAACAACCACCCTATCAGCAGGAAAAGAAACCGAACCTTGAAGAGATGCTCACAAAGTTTATCTCGGTATCAGAAACTCATTTTCAAAACACCGAGACAACACTTAAAAATCAATAGGCATCGATCCAAGGGCTCGAAACTCAAATAGGCCAGCTATCCAAACTGATTTCAGAAAGACCATTAGGAAGTTTGCCTAGTAACACCAAATCAAAAGAGCATGTGAAAGCAATTACACTAAAGAGTGGGAAAGTGTTAACAGAATATGAAAAGAAGCTAACACAAGAAGCCATGGTAAGCGAAAGGGGGGAAGAAAAACCCGAAAATAGTGACAAACTAGTGCCAAAGGAATATAAACCTCCAGTTCCATACCCAGCAAAATTGAAAAAAGACCGCATTGATGCACAATTCGGTAAGTTTCTTGAACTTTTTAAGCAAATATCAACTTACCTTTTGTTGAAGCCATCTCGCTGATGCCTACATATGCAAAATTTTTGAAGGAGCTTCTAACAAATAAAAGAAAATTCAAGGACTTTTCTATAGTAGAACTCAATGAGGAGTGCTCAGCCATACTCAAAAACAAGCTGCCAACCAAACTGAAAAGAAGTTTTACTATCCCTTGCTTAATTGGTAGTTTGAATGTTGAGAAAGCACTAGCTAATTTAGGCGCTAGCGTTAATTTGATGCCATATAAAATGTTCAAACAACTTGGTCTTGGGGAACCTAAACCTACTAGGATGAGTATTCAATTAGCCGATAGATCTGTTAAATATCCTAGGGGCATTATAGAAGACATACTTGTGAAAGTAGATAAATTCATATTTCTTGTTGACTTTGTTGTGCTTGACATGGATGAAGATGTGGAAGTGCCCTTAATTTTAGGGCGCCCATTTTTAGCCACTGCTAGGGCTATAATCGATGTGGGTGACGGTAAATTGATACTTAGAGTAGGTGACGAGGAGATTACCTTTAAAATTTATGATGCTATGATGTTTTCTAGGGAACAGGATGACTCTTGTTATTTTATTGACTCTATTGATCATACTACTCAAGACTCTTTTTAGGAAATTGTACAAAAGGACACGATGAAATTGTATCTAGCTCAAGAATAGGAGACAAATGATGAACCTAATGAGCATTCTTCAAGACGAGTAGAATACGAGGGCATTAAGATAAACAATGAAATTAAGCAAAACCCTCTATTGAAGAGCCTCCTAAACTGGAACTTAAACAAATTACCAAACCACTTGGAATACGCATTCCTTGGAAATAATTCTACATTTCCAGTTACCATTGCTTCTAACTTGCAACCCAAGGAGAAAGAGGAATTAATCCAAGTATTAAAAGAACATAAAAAGGCCTTAGCTTGGAAAATTTCTAACATTAATGGAATCAACCCTTTTTTTTTGCACCCACAAATTTTTGATGAAAGATGAATATAAACCGTGTGTGCAAGCTCAAAGACAACTGAACCTCAACATGAAGGAAGTTGTAAAAGCCGAGGTAATTAAACTTCTAGATGCTGGAATTATTTATCCTATTTCTGACAGTTCTTGGGTAAGTCCAGTGCAGGTTGACCCTAAGAAAGGAGGTATGACGGTTGTGACCAACGAGAAGAATGAATTAATCCTAACAAGGACAGTCATGGGATGGAGAGTTTGCATTGACTATAGGAAACTGAATGATGCCACAAGAAAAGATCACTTCCCCCTGCCATTCATTGACCAAATGTTGGAAAGATTATCGGGGCACATGTACTACTGCTTTCTAGACGGACTCTATGGTTGCTTCCAAATCCCAATAGCTCCTGAAGATTAAGAAAATACGGCATTCACATGCCCATATAGTACGTTCACTTATCATAGAATGCCTTTTGGATTATGTAATGCTCCTGTCACTTTTCAGCATTGTATGATGGCCATCTTCGACGAACTTGTAGAAGATGTCATGGAAGTATTTATGGATGATTTCTCAGTATTCGATAACTCTTTCCATCTTTGCCCTAAAAATTTAAAGCGAATTTTAATAAGATGTGAGGAAACGAACCTTGTGCTTAACTGGGGGAAATGTCACTTCATGGTTCAAGAAGGTATTGTATTAGGGCATAAAATTTCTAGTAAAATGATTGAGGTGGACAAATTTAAAATAGAAACAATCAAAAAATTACCCCCTCTTAGCTCGGTTAAGGCTATTAGAAGTTTTTTAGGACATGCTGGTTTTTATAAAAGATTTATTAAGCATTTTTTTAAAATAGCTAAGCCTTTGACTAAATTGCTAGAAAAAGATATACCTTTTAATTTCAATCAGGAGTGCTTAGAAGCATTTACTACTTTAAAGGATAAATTAATTAATGCTCCAATTATAATTGCACCTGATTGGAATTTACCATTTGAATTAATGTGTGATGCAAGTGACTTTGCAGTAGGTGCAGTACTGGGATAGCGGAGAGACAGGCATTTTCAACCTATCTATTATGCTAGCAAAACTCTGACAGCCACACAAAAGAATTATACTACTACAGAAAAAGAGTTGCTAGCTATGGTTTTTGCATTTGATAAATTTCGATCATATCTCATATTGTCTAAAGTTGTTGTGTACACTGCCATTTCGCCCTTCGCTACCTTTTAACTAAAATTGATGCAAAACCTCGACTCATCCGATGGATTCTCCTATTGCAGGATTTCGACTTGGAAATTCAGGATAAGAAAGGAGCTGGAAATCTCACGGCTGATCACCTCTCCAGGCTTGAGAACTCCAATACCAAGGAACTAGATGAAGTTGAAATAAATGATTCGTTTCCTGAAGAACAATTTTTCACTATATCTGACTCTGAGGTACCTTGGTGTGCGGATATCGCGAACTTTTTAGCCGCTAACATTATCCTAAAAGGCTTAACACACCAGCAAAAGAAGCGATTCTTTAATGATGTGAAAAAATACTTTTCGGACGACCCTTTTTTTTCGCAGATGTGCAGATCAAGTCATGGGAAGATGTGTTACAAGATTCGAAACATCGAAAATTCTGGAACATTGTCACTTAGGGCCAACTAGAGGACACTATAGTGGAACTAAGATCGCCCATAAAATACTTGAATCAGGTTTTTACTGGCCCTCGTTATTCAAAGACGCTAACAGGTACGTTACTTCATGTAACAAATGCCAACGGATAGGTAACATATCCAAATGTGATGAAATGCCTCAAAACTATATGCTTTCATGTGAAATATTTGACATTTGGGGTATCGATTTCATGGGCCCATTCCTCAGTTCGTATGGGAATAAATACATCTTAGTAGCAGTTGATTACATGTCCAAATGGGTGGAAGCCCAAGCTCTGCCTACTAATGATGCTAGAGTGCTAGTACGTTTCCTTAAGAGACTCTTTTCGAGATTCAGAACACCTAGAGCAATTATCAGTGACAGGGGCACTCATTTTTGTAATACCCAATTTGAAAAAAACTAATGCACAAGTTGAAGTGGCAAACCGAGAAATCAAACGGATCCTTGAAAAAACAGTAGAATCAAAGAGAAAAGATTGGGCAATGAAAGTAGATGATGCCTTATGGTCTTACAGAACTGCTTTTAAGACCCCCATAAGAACATCACCTTACAGATTTGTTTATGGAAAAGGTTGTCATTTGCTATTCAAACTAGAGAATAAAGCCTTTTGGGCTATTAAATTTCTAAACCTTGATCCCGAACTTGTAGGAAAAAATAGGTTGATGCAGCTGAACGAGCTTGATGAGTGGTGAGCCAATGCATACGAAAACTCACGCCTATACAAGGAAGCAATAAAGCAGTGCCATGACACTCGTCTAAAGCAACAAAAACAATTTCAAGTCGGAGATCTTGTCCTTCTATACAACTCAAGACTCAAATTGTTTCCCGAGAAGCTTAAATCGCGATGGTCAAGACCTTTCGTAATTCAATTTGTTCTTCCATATGGCACAATAGAGGTAAGTCACCAATCACACGGTACTTTCAAAGTAAATGGACATCATCTCAAACTTTATAACGGGGAGAATTTTAAAGAAGATGAAGAGGAGCTACGACTCCATAAACCGACCTGAATAAATCAACAAGGTAACAGTCGAGTTTAGACTATAAATAAGCGCTTCTCGAGAGGAAAACTGAGTACTAATGGTTTTAAATTATTTACATTTCAATTTTTAAACATCTAGGTCACAACAGAGTGTTTGAAGCACAGGTCCCCGACTCCACACGGTCGATCACACGGCCGTTCTTATGGCCATGTGACCACCACGGATGGAAACACGACCGCGCGAGACGGTTGTGCGAAAATAGGGTAAAAGTTATCCTTTCCAACATGGATGCGATAAATTAACACGGGCGTGTGACTGGGTCGTGGGTAAATCTGCCAAATTAATACGGGCATGTGGCACACCCGTGTCTAGCACCCGTGGACGACACGATCAAAATAACACGAGCGTCTGCAGAGGTACACGACTGTGGGAGAAGCGAACCGCGCCAGACACGGCCGTGCGACATGATCACATAGCCACACGGCCTAGACACACGAGAGTGCCAGAAGGATGTGTGACGACATCTCAATTCGCGACGAACACGGACGGGACACGATCCACACGGGCATGTGCACCGGCCATGCCACTTAAAAAATTCAATTATTTATCTTATTTTATCTTATTTTTCTTTTATTAAGTTTTTAAGATTCATTTGTTTTTTTTAAACACGGCTTATCTTTATCACTCCTTTAACTCTCCTTTTATCATTCAGAATCATGTTTGCCCTCCAGCTTTATTCCCAATACTCGATCTCGCCAATCCAAGAATATCATCCATTCTTAATTCAGGAAGTTTCACTTCTTTCCCTATCTTATTTTTATATTCTAATATCTACCTTTGTACATTGAGGGCAATGTACATCTTAAGTGTGGGGGTTATTTATTTCATTATCAGAAAAATCCCTGAATGACTACCTTGTGCTCTTGAAAAGCTTTCATATCATATGTAGGATAAATTTTGATTGATTTATGATTTTTATTGATGTATCTTGAATTAAAACATAGGCATTTATGCATTGATTGCTTAAACTTTAAGACATTAGAGAATAAAGCATGATAAGTTGATTTTTAAGAATTTAAAATTATAGGTTGTTTCCCCAAGTCTAGGTATTACTTTGAGTTGGAATTCACAAGTTTTAAACATCAAAAAGCCATAATTTTTGTGATATTTTTGAGCCTTTTGAGCATCTATTAATTCTTTCATGCTCACTTTTATTATTGTTTTGAGTCGTCAGTATTAAACTGTTATTCTAGAACTTGCTTGATTATGCATGTCGAGACCACACCATTTGATTTGATATGTCAAAATGTTTAAGGCACTTAGGATTAACCCACTCATGCCACGAAAATCCTACCTCCATGATTAACCCCTAGTTAACCCCCTTGAGCTTAACAAGCCATTTCTTGTATTACCCTTAATAATAACCCTTAACCCATTATTGTTGAAATCCCCTAAATTAATCCCTATTTTTGTCGAGATTTGAGTTAAATAAATTGCTTAGCTATGTCTTGTTCTTAATAGTTAGTCTATGTTATTTAACTTCTTCTAAAAAAAAACTATGTATACACATTAGTAATTCCATATTCTGAGAAGAAACTCTATTGTACGCAAGTGATGATTAACACTTTTTCTAGTTAGGAAATTTTTCAATTCAATCTCGATTCTAACCCTTTCTTTCAGCTTGTGACCACACCCCCTAACCAAGCCTCATTACAACCCTCTAAAGACCTTTTAATTGATGTTTCATCTCAATTTATCAGTGGCAGAGATTTGATTTTTATGCAAGCCTATGGTAATGACTTTTCATTATTGAATACTGAGTGCTTCATTTATTGTCCGTAAAACACCTCGAATGATTTGAGTGAATCTTTAGTGAGGATGTGAAACTCTGTGATATTCCGAATCAAAGGTAATTACTTAAATGGGGAGAGACACCTATGTTTTCTGGAGAAAATGCTCAACTTGGAATGTTTGAAACTTTTATGTTCTTTTAGTTGAATTCTCAATGTATAATTACATATGAATTATTTTGAAATATTATTGATAGAAATTATAAGTTGAGAAGAATTTATTTTGATTATGAGTTGAAAATTTTACTTGAGGACAAGCAAATGCTTAAGTGTGGGGGTATTTGATAAACCGTAATTTATACATATTTTACCCCATGTTTAATGCATTCTATGGATGATTTCATATTAGAATTGGTGAATTTGATACTCCTAATGCTTTAATTTCATGTTTTATACTTAGGAGAGCATAGGAGAGTGAAAGGAACGAGAAATGGGCCAAAATCGGAGAAAATGGGCCAAAGTACGAAATCAACACGACCTAAACCTCCTCACACGGGCAGACCACACGGCCGTGTCAATTTGGCAGGCTCGAGCACTGCCTAAAGTAATCGCACATGGGCATGTCCCTACCGAGTCCAAGTTGAGTCCAATTCGGAAAAGGCTAATTTTGAGGGCTCTTAGGCATTCCAAAGCTTATAAATACACCCTAAAAGAGGAAGAAAAAGGAGGCACAGAATAGGGAGTAAGGAATTACACCAAGGAAGTTGATTGATCCATCTCAGAAGCCTGATTCACCATCAAGACTAAAGATCTCTCCTCAATTTCCCTTTAGGAGTTTTGGTTTTCTTTATGTTTTGTATTCTTTATTGTTCTGAGATGTTTTCTTATTTAGTTATGAACTAAAACCCCTAAATACCTAAGGGGAATGAAACCTAAGACGAATCTTGTTATTATTTTCTGAATTGTATGATAAATATTTAACTTATTCTTAATTATGTGTTCTTAATTCTTGTTTTGATATCCCAGGATATTGATTCAAGATAAGCTCTTATTCAGAGGAGGAATAGACCCTGTCTAAGAGTACATTTCTCATAATTAAGTGGAGTTGATTGCGCGCCTAGACATAGGGTGACAAGATTTTGCCGAATTAGGGTGAAACCTAATAAGGGGATCCATAGATCGAGTTAATGCAACCCTAGGGTGTTAATTAGAGAAATGTCTCAATTATTCAATCTGGGGATTAGAAGTTATTAGTCTTGAATAGGGATAATAACATAACTTAGGGATCTATACAGAACAAGTTAAATGAATAAATCGTCTGATTCGGAGCCAGAATAACAAGAATAGTCTAGGTGGATTTTTTCTTAGGTATTGTCTTAATTCAATCGATTTTCCCAAAAGAAATTCTCCAATTCCATTCTCTATGAATTCTTAATTTAGATAATTAGTTAGTTAAAACAAAAACCTCTTTATTCTTAGGCTAGATAATAAAAGATAGTCATTACTATTACTTTTAATTCCCTTGGGTTCAACAATCCGGTCTTGCTAAAACTATACTATTGTTCGATAGGTACACTTGCCTACATCGCGATAATAGTTAGTTTCATGAACGATTAATTATAAATATTTAAAACCTATCACAAAATCACGCAATCAGTAATCCTATTGACCCTATTACAGAAAAGTATTTATGTAACACCCCCACGCCCGAAACCGTCACCGGAGTCAAGCTTGAGGTGTTACTAAACTTATCTTACCTTTTAAACAACTCTAAACCACTTATTTTAATTTTCGGAATAAACTATTTTTCTGCATCATGGTTGCTTAAAAATTCATTTCTCGAGTTTCAAAACTGAAAATTAAGATCTGTAAATTTTTCCTGAAACTAGACTCATATATCTATCTACTAATTGTTTTATAGAATTTTTTACTTAGCCAATTAGTACACTTTATTAGTTAAAGTTACCCCTGTTTCAGAATTCGACTGCACTAGCCTCTACTTACTACGAACCACTTTTCTCTCTGTACAAAAATCATATTACTATACTGTTTGTTTCTATTAAAACTAGATTCAATAAGGATTCTAACCATCCAAAGTACACCACCTAATTATTTTTTTAAAATTTATGGTGAATTTCTAAAGTTGGAACAGGGGACCCAGAAATATCTCTGGCCCTATTTCACAAAAACTCAGATACCCTATAAAATACAAAACCTTTACCTATTTTGCTTAGTTTGTATGAAAATAGACACAGCGAGCTTTAATTTCATATATTATTCACCATCAACCCATGTCTCTACAATTTCTTGTGATTTTTCAAAATCCCGTTATTTCTGATACTTGAATCTGTTTTTAAATTACTTTCACATTTTTCTTAGTTTTCATGTGATAGTTACTACTTAATCATACATACTATTAAACATGTATATCATCAGCCACTCTATTAGCTAATCACTAGCAAGTATTTACACATCATTTATTGATCATATCATATCAAAAGAAACCAAGTTCCTATACATGCCGTACACAAAACGAAACGTCTAACTATACCAATGTGATTTCTACGATAGTGAGATCAGGTCTCCGACATTTCCTTCGATCCCTGAGTGGCTTGATAAAAACTATAAAAAAAGAAAATAAAGAGAGTAAGCACTCGGCTTAGTAAGCTTACAAGAAAATAAATTACAACATTCAACATAATGAATAACTATACATAATGTCACCTAGGCTCATAAACTTTCTTTACTTCTCATTTTCTACCTTCTTCTTTACTCACTTACCTTCTTTCTTACCTGACCTTTCACTATTCATAAATATAATCTACCTTCCCTTTTGCTGATAATTCACTGTAATTTAACGTGTACAATGACCCGTTGAACCACTCGAAATACTAAGGATACTAGGGTCGTTCCTGTCTATCAATATCCTACCAATGCCATGTCTTCGACATGGACTTACATGAATTATACCTGTCCCCAATGCCATATATATAATATGGACTTACATGGCTCATTCCTGTCTCCAAAGCCATATATCTAATATGGACTTACATGGCTCATTTCTGTCCTGTCCTGTCCTATCAACCCTAATATCCTAACATTCCTAAGGTTCAAACGGGGCTTCCTAATGTTTTTTCTCTGTCACTTCGCCTTTAATTCGACTTTAAATATTCTAAAAAAAATAAGTATATAAATGCTGGAAATTGACAATAATAATGTAAAATAAAAGAATATTGCATTTATTTACTGTAAACTTACCTCGATACAAAATGTGACTAAACTTTACAATTTTAGTCCTTTACTTTTTCTTTTCCCCGATCTACTCTCGAATTTCGCTCTTCTTGATCTATAATAGCAAATTTAACTTATTTAATATTCACATTTATCAAAACAGTCCTTGACCCAAACTTTGGCAAAATTACATTTTTGCCCCTAAACTTTCACATATTTGTACTTTTCCCCCAAGGCTCATAATTTAAACTTCATCCTATTTTCTTATGTTTTATGACATGCTGATCATTTTTCCCTTCTATGACAACATCAAATTCACACTCTAACATGTACTTATGACTATTAGGTATTTTTACCGATTAAGCCCTTTTACTCGTTTTCACTTAAAACCGAGTAGCACAAGTTTTCCAACATAATTTAAAACCTCATATTCAATCATAAAACATCAAAATAAACACTTTTCACCTATGGGTATTTTTCCAAATATGAACCCTAACTTAAATTATTGCTAACATAAGCTTTATCGAGCTACCGGGACTCTGAAAACGTAAAGAACATTAAAAACGGGGCTTAGAATCACTTACTATGGAGCTTGAAAGCTTGAAACAAACCCTAGCTATGGAGAACCCTTGAAATTTCGTGCTAATGAAGAAGATGATGAATTTTGTGTTATTTTTCCCTTTTTATTTCATTTAATATCCAAATGACCAAAATGCCCTTCCTTATTAAACTTTCAAAATTCCATCCATGTCCTATTTTGTCCATGAACTTATAAATTGGTCAAATTTTTATTTAAACCCTCCTAATTAATATTCCAAAGCAATTTCATACTAAAAACTTCTAGAATGCAAGTTTTGCAAATTATTCGATTTAGTCCCTAATATCAACTTAAGCACTTTATGCATAGAATTTCATCACGAAATTTTCACACAATCATGCAATCATATCATGAACCTCAAAATAATAATAAAATAAATTTTTCTACCTCATATTTATGGTTTCGCAACCACTGTTCCGTTTAGGCCCTATTTCGGGATGTTACAATTTAGCTTAGACGGGTAATCCTGATATGAGTCCTTTCGAGCACATGTTATAAATTGGACTTAGCCCAGGCGGGTAATCCAGATCAAGCTCCTTAGAGCATATGTCATAAAAAGGATTTAGCCTGGACTGGTAATCCTGTTGTATACATGTGTGGCTCGATAGTGTACTCTCTGATATAGTACCTAATGGGTATCATTGGACATGATTTGATGGATCCTGATTCGTACACCTCGAGTTTATTACCTAGTGACATATACACATAGTTCATAATCACATAGTTCCTACTGACATGTCACATTGTATCCTAAATTATTCCTAGGGTTCAAACAGGATTTTCTCGATGTCACATCTTTGTCGAACTCATTCGCAAAGTCGTTCTCATTGACCATTACGTCATTCATACACTCATCATAACTATTAAACATAGAAATTTATACATTAATAAAGCATTAAAACATGATACAGCATTGCATTATTTACACATGAACTTACCTCGATAGAAAATATGGACAATTAATTCAATTTAGTCCAAAATCTTGTTCTTTACCAATCTAGGTCTAGACTCCGTTTCTCTTGATCTATAATAGAAAATTTAGCTCATTTAATCATCATATTATTCAAATCCATCCAAAAGCTATATTTAGAAAAAATTATGAATTTTCCCCTAAACTTTCACATATTTACACTTTGGTCCCTGAGCTCATAAAATGAAATGTGTTCAATTTCATTTTTACCCAAGGCTAACCGAACTTAACCCATACTCATATCAACCCACATTTTCCATTAAAACACACATCTTTCTACTCATTTTAGACCTTTTACAAAAAGGTCCTTTCCATGCATTTCTATAAAAAATCGCTTAGTAAAATATGTTAAACACACATCAAACTTTCATATACTTCCATTAAACATCAATATACAAACGTGTCACACATGGGTCAAATTTCATACATGAACCCTGGCTCAAGTTATGGCTAGAAATGGATAGATCATGCTTCAAGCTTCAAAAATGCAAACACCAGAAAAGACGGGGCTAGGATTGACTTACTTTCAAGCTTCAAAAGTTGAAAAAACCTTAGCTATGGAGAGCTTGAGAATTTCGGCTATGGCATAGAGAAGATGAGCAAATTTGCTAGATTTTTTCCCTTTTTATTAACCAAACGACCTTTTCACTAAACTTTCAAATTTTATCCATACATGCCCATTTTTGTCCATAAAAATAGAAATTGGGAAATTGTTATTTAAGGACCTCTAATTAATAATCCAATGCTATTTCATGCTTGAAGCTTCTAGAACACAAGTTTTACAACTTATTCACTTTAGTTCCTAAAGTCAAATTAGACACTTTTGGTATAGAATTTCTTCATGAAAATTTTAAAAAAACATGCAATCTTATCATGGATCATGACATAATCATAAAATAATTATTTCTATTTTAGATTTGTGGTCTCGAAACCACTGTTCTGACAAGACCCTAACTCGAGATGTTACAAAAAGCTTCTAGAAGCACATACTTTGCAACTCATTCAATTTCATCTCTAAAGTCAAATTGGACACTTCACTCATAAAATTTCTTCATGAAATTTTTGCACAAGCATGGAATCATATCATAGACTTTGTAATAATCATAAAATAATAATTTATACTTCAAATGTAATAGCCCGTTTTTAGGATTAACCGGAACAGTAGTTTCGGGGCCACCAAATCTAACGAGTAGATTTGTAAATATTATATTTAATATTTACGAGTTAATTGTGATTTTAAAAATGTTTTTGATATTATGATATTTGTTTTATAAGTGATTTATTAAGTTCAAGTGGTATGACCCTAAGGTCAAGTGGGTTTAGGAAATGAGGTATCGGGACCTCATTTCTATAAACTGAGTCATAAATATTTTTATAAATATTTACAGAGTGGCAAAAAGATGGTATTAAAGTTTCGTTGAAAAATTTTATCTTTTCGATAGTTAATTAAGGAAAAATGACTAAATCACGTAAAATGCAAAAGTTGCATTCTAATTGTTTAAGTGTTTATTTTCCATGTTTTACTAAAGTAGAAGTCCCTATTTCTCAATTAAACCATTACTTTATGATAGTGGAGATTGGTGGTTTGGCATATATGAAATTATGTATTATTATAAAGGACAAAAAGTTAAATGGAATATTAAAATGTATTAAATAAAAATAAAACATAACATGGCCATGCAAATTTTATTTCTTAGCCAAATATGGAGGAGAAAAAGAAAGCCATTGAAGCTTCCTTAGTTTCGGCACTTGCATGAAGTGATTTAGGTATGTTTTATGTTTGGTTTTTGATAATTTTTATGTTTTTGAGATCGTTGCTTCGTATTCTAGCTAGCCCGTATCTCTGATTTCAAAATTGTTAAAGTATTTGAATGTTGCCATTGTTGAATGCATGAGTATTTTGATAGTTGATGATGGAAAATAAATTATTGTTGTTGGATATACATGTTTTGTAAAGTGAATTTTGGTAAAAATGTCAATTTTGGATTAAATTGTGAATTATTGAAATTATGTAGTTGAAAGTGTGAATAAATGAAAATATGGGCAGTTATGAAGTTATAGTAAATTCAGCTAGGCATGGGTTTGGCCAAAATTGAATGAATTTAATTTTTCGAGCTTAGGGACTAAATTGTAAAGAAGTTGAAATATCAGGGGCAAAAATGTAATTCTACCCTAAAGTAATTTATGGGCTGTTTTAATACCATGGATATTCGATTGAGCTTAATTATGGTTAAAAATGGTTAATTTTCATTTTTTGAGCTGAGGGACTAAATTGAATAAGAGTGAAACTTTAGGGGTAAAATAGTAATTTTACCAAAATATGAAATTGAGTTAAAATGAATAGAATATGAATTGTAATAGTTGAATTTGATTGATTAGATCAAGTTAAGCCTCGTACGAGTCTATATCGAGGGAAAAACGAAGTATCGAATTCATTGATCTAATTTGTCGTTACCGTAAACGAGGTAAGTTTGTATGCAATAAGCATTGTTAAATTTATGTTTCTAATGCTTTAATATTGTATAAATTGTATACATGTGAATATTTTAATGTCTGACGACATATCGACTAAATGTGGCACTTAGTGTGCGGGGCAATCAAATATGGCACTCAGTGTACGAAATATTGAGAATGACACTTAGTGTGCGAGATATTGAGAATGACACTTAGTGTGCAAAATATCGAATGATTCAAAGGGCAATTATAAATTGTGATTGAATGATTAAATAGAGCAAAGTGAATAGGTATACATGCCATATTATTTGAATTGTTTATGAGACGACTTTATAATGGTGATATTCGGGGTTTGAGCCTAGCAAGCCATGTGCTGGTGAATTAAATCGGGCTTATGCCTAGCAGGCTTATTGCCGGTGTATAAAATCAGACTTTGAGTCTAGCAGGCCTTGTGCCGGTGTGAGATACAGGCTTAAGCCTAGCAGGCTTTATGCTGGTGAATTATTATAAGTTTATGCCTAAAATATTTATTGCTAATATGGTAGTTGAATACGTTAAACGAGCTAAAATGATCAGGTACGTGATAATTGATTACCTATTTGAAAATAAGGTAAGTATATGTGCAAAGAATGTATTGTGATGTATGTGGAAATGAAATATGGTTATGTGCCAGTGAAACATAAATGACTGAATAAAATGTGATTTGTAAAGTTGCTTATGTGAAATTTGTCAGATGCTAGATGAATGAAAAATGAATTTGATTATAAATGATCATACGAGATTCATATGAGAAAGATATATAATTAAATGTGTTATTTCCGATAATGTGTTCATTTGGCTATATGAAAGTGTGAAAGGGTTGATGTATGAAAATTTAATTGAATAAGTATGTGAAAGTTAAAGTTGGTTAATTGAGTAAATATAATATTGAATGATGATAATTTGATATGAGAAAATGTTATGAAATTTAGAAAGGTTGTGTGAGATAGCATATTATGTTTACGGCATTGTAATGAAAGTCTTTGTTATGTTAAGTTTATTAAGATACGAGCTTACTAAGCTTAAAAGCTTACTCTGTGTTTTCTTTTTCTTATGTTTATAGATTTTTGAATATTTGCTCGGGTTGGAAGTCGATGGAGACAATATCACACTATCCTATTATCATTTTAGTAAATAACATTTTTAGACTCGGTTATGTGGCATGTATAGGCTAGTCTTGGAGTTAATTGTTTTGAATGAGTATGTATTTAAAGCCATGCAGAAATGACTTGCTTATTATGCTTAAGTTTGGTTTTACATGTTCTTAATTAAAATGTTTAATGAGTTTGGTTTTGGTAGTCGTTTTAATAGTTAGCTCATTTTGGAAATATGAAATGTGGTATAATTAGAGTGATGGATGATGGTATATTAACTTAACAGGTTTGGTTACTAAGTGGTAAGTAATGAATATGTTTTATGATTGTTTTGGTTGATTGTATTGGTATGGGTTCAAATGGTTAATGATGGTAATGATTAAGTATGTTTTGGGTTAGTTAATAGAATAAAAATATGAAGTTTAGGTATATTAATATAGATATGAATTAGATGCACGCTGGAGTGTTATTTGTGTTCAAGTGTTAAGTATGGCTTTTATTTTTAGGATGAATTGCGCACTTGTATATATGTGCATCATTAGTATGTTCGGCCATGTTATAATGTATTTAAGTTTCATATGTGATTGTATAATAATTCATGTAATATGATTCAGTTGGTTTTATTATGAACTTGTGAAGAAGTTATCAAATGATATGTTTGATATACGATTAATGAGATAGAAATTGGCATATATTCGAAGTATGAAGTGTAATGATATATAATGGAATATGATTTTAATTATGAAAATGGCATTAATATGATGTATATAAGGAATTGAATATTGGAAGTATTAAATATGTGAACATGTCTTTGATATATACAAGTTTGGTTTGAATTTAGTAATTATGGAACATAATCAGCTGGGTTTTGATATATCTTCGTATTGAATTAGTTGGAATTTTTGAAATGTTCTTATTTACGATATATGTTCAGTAAGGTATGATTATTTCAGAATTAGAGTTATGACCCATGTATTCGAATTTATAATAAGTGAATTGTGGATATTTGAAATTTATAAGTTTTAAATGTTTATTAATTCTTAGTGTATGAAAGGTGAGGAATGAGTGTGCTGAACTGTGTTTTATACAATAATGCCCATAACCCTAATTCGATAACGGATACGGGTTAGGGGTGTTACATTTAGTGGTATCAGAGCTATGGTTTAGTCGATTCTCAGACTAACCCAGCGTATGTGAGTCTAGCTATACATGCCATATTACTACGCGTGGTAGTATGACATCTCCTAGCTCTAACAAAACTATTTTATAAGACAGATATGCTTTCCAACCGAGCTAATTCCAATAGTACAGAATGTTATACCCAAACGCTTGAGTGAAATGTGTTGCTGATGAGTTGAAACTCATAAAGGTATAAATCAGAATGCATGATATCCTGCTATTGATAAATGTTATAATTATATGTGTATATGAGTTGTGATGTTTGGTTTGTGATTGTTTCGTGAACATTTTGATTTTGAACTAATGATTTGATTTAGCGTATGAATTATGTGTTAAGTACAAAAGTAATCATAAGTAAAAGATGTTTAGGTGTTTTGAAAATGTAGAATTAGTAATGAATTGGCTATTCATAATAGTATGTGTGATGTGCATGTATGTGTGAGAGATAAATTTGAGGCTTTATGACCCTCACCCCCTCATCGGTAAAGTATTGTAATGAAATCCGTATTATATGGATTAAATAAGCTTACAGGTGTGGAATTACAGAGTTTCGTGATTGAAGGATTAGTATTGTGATCAGATAAGAGAATGAGTCCGCAAGTGAAGACAGTAATAGAAAAGATATTGGATTGTGTTCAAGGCCATTCGTAATATGCCCAGTCACTGTTAAAGAAGAAGTCGAATTTGATGAAATGAAAGTATTCAGGTATGATGTCTAAAGAACATATTAACTGGAAGTTCTTCTAAATTGATTTCTGTTAGTAATGGGATAATGTGAAATCAATGATGAAAAAATTAGACAGTGGAATAATGTTTGAATTGAAATAATAGCTGAGTGCAGCGGTTATAGTTAGGTAGTTACTATGGTTTATTCTAAGTACTCTATTTGTACATTTATCCTCAAAGGTATGTGCAATTGTATATTTTCGGATGAAATTCTTATCATATGAGAACGTTATCTATATATATTAATATATGAAAGTATTTTTAGGCTTTTCGGGTTATAATCGACATTGTTATATCTTTCTCTGGTATTCTATTTCATCTAATTGAAAGAAAAGATCGATAATAGAATCTGTGTGATGCTGGTATTCTATTCCTATTGGTTATCATTCTGTTGAATGTACATGAAGATTATATTGCTTCTGTTATCGTGGATTCCAGTGCATATGAGTAATGCTTTACTTTTGGATTTTCTCTGAGACATCATCGAGATATTTACCATTTGATATGGGTGTTTTCTTAAAAAGTTCAGTATAGTATTATATTTGGGATTACACTATCTTGGTTTTCTTATGATTCTATGTGATTGTCTGCAAATGATATTCTTTTAATAGAGATGACCATATCTAATATGATCTAAAATTTCTGGTTTGATCTTGGGAGTACAGTGGTATATTTATCAGATTTATAGAGGTTGTGTTTCTGCACTGGTTGTTACTGAAATCATATTCGAAAATCATAAATGTATTATTGATAACTAGGACATTATATATCTATACGGTTGAAATGTCGGCCTTATTATGGCACTATGATTTTAATCTATCGATGGTTGTGGCTTCAGTACAGTTCAAAGCTTCGTTGATTAATAATTGAAAAGTTATTGTTTGATAGTCAAGATCGATTCAGTTGTCAAGTTTGATTGGATTAGTTGCTTGAAGGATTAATCGAGTTACTTGTATCTGAATCTATCTACTGGGTGGAAATGAACTTTGAATGTTCACGGGTAAGTAGATGGATAGTCTGAATGATGAACTCATATTCTAGAAGATGTGATACAGAATTATATCCATCAGAACGGTTTTATTAAGAAATGTTCTTGTACATCGCGATTGGGAAGTTTGAATGATGTGATATTTATCAATAAAGTGGTAAATAGTTGAAGACATTGTTATTTGAAGCGTCAGTTCTAGTTTAGCCTGCATTAGGTAAAGAGTTATTCGACACAAGAATTAAAGATGGTTTGAACTGTTGAAAGATTATGAGTCAGTGATTGATTATTAATCTGGGCAAATGATTATAGTATTGGGGGCTCTGAGGTTGAAATATTTATGTGATTTACTACCGATAATCATGCGATTAATCTTATCAGGTGATGAATAATTATTGGCTGAGCTAGAAACTAATTTGATCTTTAATCAGCAAATTTGTGAGGCTAAGAGGTGTGTCAGTGAATTACAAGTTAAAAAAGGGTACAATGTAAATTGATTTCTGATTTAAAATTTCAGATTGGAACCGAAAATCGTTCATTGTGTCGAGCTAGAGTTCGTGTATCGAGAAATCCAGAGATTTTACAACAATTGTGACATCTAGCATAGTGTAATTATCTGTCAGTACGGGGAGTATTAAAAGAATGTCAGTTTTCATTGTTCAAATGGAGACATGAGGAATATATTGTGTTACCGAAATAAACTACTGTGAGCTTTGGGTATGAAATTACTTTGTAACATTGTGTTCTAGAACTTGAAAGCAACCAAGAAAGACATTTACTGTTGGTTAAACTTACGTACAAAAATTAGTTATAAGATGAATACTAATATAACATTGTATGAGTGCGGTATGGTTGCAATTACTGAACTTTATTCTATCGAATCAAATTTTGATAAACAGAATTTCGGGGTCGATATGATTGGAAAGGAGAAATGAAAGTAATTCATGACCGTCTAAAAGAATTTTAGATTGGTGGAAAATAAATGTGGGCTTGATGCGTAAAAACATTGAATTTTCAATTAGAAAATTGAGTATTTGTGAAAGTATTATAGTGGGAATAGAATTTCTCGATTTAGATATAAATAGAAGTTGAGTTCGCAATTCATTGGATTGAATGAGATTATTATCAGAACTTGAGAAGAACCGTAATGTGTTTCTTATATATATGATGTGATGATACAGATAAGATCCTTTATCTATAGTATCTCTTACAAAAGTAGAAACTCAACTTGTTATGATGTATAGCAAAGAGCAGATCCTAATCTTAGCTCATGAGATTGAAAAGTTGAGAAATCTAAGGCTATGTCAGACATTGTTAAGTCTTGTGAATGTAAATCACTAATTTATTCTATGGAAAGATTTTTGGGGACGAAAATCCCTAAAAGGGGAGAGTTGTAATAGCCCGTTTTTAAGATTAACCGGAACAGTGATTTCAGGGCCACCAAATCTGATGAGTAGGTTTGTAAATATTATATTTAATATTTACGAGTTAATTGTGATTTTAAAAATGTTTTTGATATTGTGATATTTGTTTTATAAATGATTTATTAAGTTTAAGTGGTATGACCCTAAGGTCAAGTGGGTTTAGGAAATGAGGTATCGGGACCTCATTTCTATAAACTGAGTCGTAAATATTTTTATATAAAAATATTTACAGAGTGGCAAAAAGATGGTATTAAAGTTTCATTGAAAAATTTTATCTTTTCGATAGTTAATTAAGCAAAAAGGACTAAATCGCGTAAAATGCAAAAGTTGCATTCTAATTGTTTAAGTGTTTATTTTCCATGTTTTACTAAAGTAGAAGTCCCTATTTATAAATTAAACCATTACTTTATGATAGTGGAGATTGGTGGTTTGGCATATATGAAATTATGTATCATTATAAAGGACAAAAAGGTAAATTGAATATTAAAATGTATTAAATAAAAATAAAACATAAAACGGCCATGCAAATTTTATTTCTTGGCCGAATATGGAGGAGAAAAAGAAAGCCATTGAAGCTTCCTTAGTTTCGGCACTTGCATGAAGTGATTTAGGTATGTTTTGTGTTCGGTTTTTGATAATTTTTATGTTTTTGAGATCGTTGCTTCGTATTCTAGCTAGCCCATATCTCTGATTTCAAAATTGTTAAAGTATTTGAATGTTGCCATTGTTGAATGCATGAGTATTTTGATAGTTGATGATGGAAAATAAATTATTGTTGTTGGATATACATGTTTTGTAAAGTGAATTTTGGTAAAAATGTCAATTTTGGATTAAATTGTGAATTATTGAAATTATGTGGTTGAAAGTGTGAATAAATGAAAATATGGGCAGTTATGAAGTTGTAGTAAATTTGGCTAGGCATGGGTTTGGCCAAAATTGAATGAATTTAATTTTTTGAGCTTAGGGACTAAATTGTAAAGAAGTTGAAATATTAAGGGAAAAATGTAATTCTAGCCTAAAGTAATTTATGGGCTGTTTTAATACCATGATTATTCGGTTGAGCTTAATTATGGTTAAAAATGGTTAATTTGCATTTTTTGAGCTCAGGGACTAAATTGAATAAGAGTGAAACTTTAGGGGTAAAATAGTAATTTTACAAAAATATGAAATTGAGTTAAAATGAATAGAATATGAATTGTAATAGTTGAATTTGATTGATTTGATCAAGTTAAGCCTCGTACGAGTCTATATCGAGGGAAAAACGAAGTATCGAATTCGTCGATCTAATTTGTCGTTACCGCGAACGATGTAAGTTCGTATGCAATAAGCATTGTTAAATTTATGTTCCTAATGCTTTAATATCGTATAAATTGTATATACATGAATATTTTAATGTCTGACGACATATCGAGTAAATGTGGCACTTAGCGTGCGGGGCAATCAAATATGGCATCAGTGTACGAAATATTGAGAATGGGACTTAGTGTGCGAGATATTGAGCATGACAATTAGTGTGCAAAATATCGAATGATTCAAAGGGAAATTATAAATTTTGATTGAATGATTAAATAGAGCAAAGTGAACAGGTATACATTCTATATTATATGAATTGTTTATGAGACGACTTTATAATGGTGATATTCGAGCTTTGAGCCTAGCAAGCCATGTGCTGGTGAATTAAATCGGGCTTATGCCTAGCAGGCTTATTGCTGGTGTATAAAATCAGACTTTGAGTCTAGCAGGCCTTGTGCAGGTGTGAGATACAGGCTTAAGCCTAGCAGGCTTTATGCCGGTGAATTATTATAAGTTTATGCCTAAAAGATTTATTGCTAATACGGTAGTTGAATACGTTAAACGAACTAAAATGATCAGGTATGTGATAATTGATTACCTATTTGAGAATAAGGTAAGTATATTTGCAAAGAATGTATTGTGATGTATGTGGAAATGAAATATGGTTATGTGCCAATGAAACATAAATGAATGAATAAAATGTGATTTGTAAAGTTGCATATGTGAAATTTGTCAGATGCTATACGAATGAAAAATCAATTTGATTATAAATGATCATATGAGATTCATATGAGAAAGATATATAATTAAATGTGTTATTTCCCATAATGTGTTCATTTGGCTATATGAATGTGTGAAAGGGTTGATGTATGAAAATTTAATTGAATAAGTTTGTGAAAGTTAAAGTTGGTTAAGTGAGTAAATATAAGATTGAATGATGATAATTTGATATGAGAACATGTTATGAAATTTAGAAAGGTTGTGTGAAATAGCATATTATGTTTACGGCATTGTAATGAAAGTATTTGTTATGTTAAGTTTATTAAGATACGACCTTACTAAGCTTAAAAGCTTACTCTGTGTTTTCTTTTTCTTATGTTTATAGATTTTCGAATATTTGCTCGGGTTGGATGTCGACGGAGACGACATCACACTATCCTGTTATCATTTTAGTAAATAACATTTTTAAACTCAATTATGTGGTATGTATAGGCTAGTCTTGGAGTTAATTGTTTTGAATGAGTATGTATTTAAAGCCATGCGAAAATGACTTGCTTATTATGCTTAAGTTTGGTTTTACATGTTCTTAATTAAAATGTTTAATGAGTTTGGTTTTGGTAGTCGTTTTAATAGTTAGCACATTTTGGAAATATGAAATGTGGTATAATTAGAGTGATGGATGATGGTATATTAACTTAATAGGTTTTGTTACTAAGTGGTAAGTAATGAATATGTTTTATGATTGTTTTGGTTGATTGTATTGGTATGGGTTCAAATGGTTAATGATGGTAATGATTAAGTATGTTTTGGGTTAGTTAATAGAATAAAAATATGAAGTTTAGGTATATTAATATAGATATGAATTAGATGCATGCTGGAGTGTTGTTTGTGTTCAAGTGTTAAGTATGGCTTTTATTTTTAGGATGAATTCCGCACTTGTATATATATGCATCATTAGTATGTTCGGCCATGTTATAATGTATTTAAGTTTCATATGTGATTGCATAATAATTCATGTAATATGTTTCAATTGGTTTTATTATGAACTTGTGAAGAAGTTATCAAATGATATGTTTGATATACGATTAATGAGATAGAAATTGGCATATATTCGAAGTATTAAGTGTAATGATATATAATGGAATATGATTTTAATTATGAAAATGGCATTAATATGATGTATATAAGGAACTGAATATTGGAAGTATTAAATATGTGAACATATCTTTGATATATAGAAGTTTGGTTCAAATTTAGTAATTATGGAACATAATCAGTTGGGTTTTGATCTATCTTCGTATTGAATTAGTTGGAATTTTTGAAATGTGCTTATTTACGATATATGTTCAGTAAGGTAAGATTATTTCTGAATTAGAGTTATGACCGATGTATTCGAATTTTTAATAAGTGAATTGTGGATATTTGAAATTTATAAGTTTTAAATGTTTATTAATTCTTAGTGTATGAAAGGTGAGGAATGAGTGTGCTGAACCATGTTTTATACAGTAATGCTGAACCGCGTTTGATACAGTAATGCCTCATAACCCTAATCCAGTAATGGATACGGGTTAGGGGTGTTATATCGGATTTGTTGTCTTAAAACCACTATTCTGACTAGATCCTAATTCGAGATGTTACAACTCTCTCCCTTAGGTATTTTAGTCCCTGAAAGTCTTACCAGTTAAAAGACTTGGGTATTGACTTTTCACTGTTTCCTCGGCTCCCATGTGGCTTCTTCAACCCCATGTCGTTGCCATAACACTTTTACAAGGGCAATACTTTTATTTCTTAATTGTTTGACCTTTCGAACTAAAATTTTAAATAGTTTCTTACCATAAGGCATATCTGGTTGCATCTCCACCTCTGTTGGTGAAATCACATGTAAAGGATCAAATCGGTAACGACGCAAAATAGACATGTGGAACACATCTTGAATCTTTTCCAACTCGGATGGCAAGGTTAACCGATAAGCTACCGGTCCTATTCTTTCAGTCAACTCATATGGTCCAATGAAATGCAGGCCCAATTCCCTTTTCTGCCAAATCTGAGAACTTTCTTCCTTGGGGACACTAGTAGAAATACCTTGTCACCAACCTGAAACTCAATTTCTTTTCGTTTTAAATCAGCGTAGGATTTCTATCTATCCGAAGCCACTTTCAAGCAATCTTGAATCACCTTTACTTTTTCTTCAGTTTCTTTGACTAAGTCGACTCCATGAATATGATTCTCTGTAAGCTCAGTCCAATATAATGGTGTTCAACACTTACGCCTATACAATGCCTCATAAGGTGCCATTTTCAAGCTCGACTGAAAACTGTTGTTGTAGGAAAATTCTACCAACGGTAAATACTTTTCCCAACTACCCCGAAATTTAAGAACACACACCGAAGCATGTCTTCCAGTATCTGTATTACTCTCTCTAACTAACCATCGGTTTGCGGATGGAAAGCTGTACTAAAATTCAACTTTGTACCTAAAGTTTCTTGTACCTTTTTCCAAAATCGCGAGTTAAATCTCGGGTCCCTATCCGAGATAATCGACAAAGGTACTCCATAAAGTCTCACAATTTCAGAAACATACAACTCGGCTATCTTATCGAGTGAGTAGTGGTACGTACCAGAATAAAATGAGCCAATTTCGTTAATCGGTCAACTACAACCCAAATGACATCTTTCTTTCTTAGGGTTAATGGCAATCTCGTCACGAAATCCATTGTAATACGGTCCCATTTCCATTCGAGAACCATCACAGGCTGATGTAAACCCAAAGGTACTTGGTGCTCGGCTTTCACTTGTTGACAAATTAAGCATCTCGAAACAAACTCTAAGATGTCTCTTTTCATACCTCGCCACCAATACAATCTCTTCAAGTCATTATACATCTTTGTACTACCCGGATGGATTGACATATAACTACTACGTGCCTCGTGAAGAATTTTCCCAAGAAGCTCGTCATCTCTAGGTATACATATCCTATACTGGAACATCAAACAACCATCGGAACCAATCAGAAAATCTAATTCAACACCAGACTCGCATTGAGTTTTCTTGGTTTCCAAATCACTGTCACCTTTCTAATCATTACAGATCTCTTGGAGAAATGTTGGTCTAGCTCTCAACTCTACTAGTATTGTAACGCCCCAAATTTTGGGCTGAGACGAATTAGGCTTTGGGCTATGGGTCTCATAAAATTTTTAAGTGAGTAAGAAAATGACAAATGACATGTTGGCTTTAAGGGTTTAAGGAATTTGAAGTGTCTAAGTATGTTGGAGAAGTTTCGGGTTCAAGTTTTGTGGTGGAGGAATTTTAATTTAATTATTAAAAGAATCAGGGTTGGTAAGTAGGTGGGCTTTTAAATAAAAATAGGGGGAAAATAGCATCAAAAAGACTTGTGGAGGAGAGGCTAAGTGACGCCACTTAAGGAGTAGGGAGGTGACGTTAGTAGCTAGCAAGGAGATCCAAGGTTTGAATCCTAGCTTAGTATTTTTAGAAGTTGAATTTTGGCCTTCTAGAAGGATGGTAGTGGCGTGAAGATGGACTCCAAGGGGAGTGTTTAGAAGAGAGAATTAAGGAAAAGATCAAGGGGTTATTAGGAAGAAAAACGAGGAGATGAGACGGGAGAAGTGATGGAGCCGAATTGGGAATTGGGCATGGAAAATTCAACTATAAGGGCTATAATAGGGGCCGAATAGAGGGTGTCCAGGCTACTGCCGAAATTCTTCTTCACCTTGTTGCCAGAAACCCCTTTCTCCGAAAGTCGAAAACCCTTTTCTTTTCAAGATCCAAAAAGTCGAAAACCCTTTTGTTTCTCTTTCTTTTCTTCCTGCCGATTTCTATTCTTTTTTGTACAATTTTCTTTGCTTCACTTAGCCAATTTCTTCTTCTACTCTTCTTCTTTAATCTGTACCAAATAAACCTTATTCACCATACTAAGTTTGAAAAGCTGAAAAGCTGAATCTCCCAGGGGATAAAAAAATCCTTGACCTAATCTAGTGGAATTAGTATTGGATCTCAGATCTTAGCTCTCTGCCGAATTTCTCTTTATGTGTTTGTGGTTTTAATCTAGGAGTTGATCGTGGTTTGTGATTTAAGAAAGGGCTGATCGCGCAAGGTAAGGTTAAGGTGAGGTTTTGGTTTTAATAAGGATATGTATTAAGCATACGATTAATGGAAGGGTGATATCGTTTGTAGGTTGGTGACTAAAGGAATCGCAACACGCTTGCTTACCAGGTGTGTACATACACTGCAACACATTATGTATTAGCAAAAGCTGAAATGCCAAAAGTTTGACTACGGTAGTCTTGCGAGTGCGTGAATTCTCATAAGTGGGACACCGATAGGTTGCCTGAGGCCCACGGGCGATTTCGTGGACTTGGGTTGTGATTTGGCCATATGGGTCGGAATAGGCTAAATGGGCCCGATGGGCTGTTGGGCCCATAATAGGCAAAAACTGAATGTTGATGCTATGTTATAAGAACTTGTATGTGAGCATGAATATGAATGTGACTGGGCCTAACGGGCCATATAAATGTGATTTGGGCCTAATGGGCCATATACAGGTGATTTGGGCCTAATAGGCCATATGAATATGATTGGGCTTAATGGGCCAGATACAAGTATGTGAAATTGTTTGCGCTTTGTTAGGGGTTTTGGGCCTAGTATATGATATCCATTTAAGACTTAATTAATATATTGGGACTGTGGACAAGTCAAAAGGTTAAGGTGTGGCAACGAGTATACGCATGTTTAGGATTGGATCTAGGGAGAGCTTGGTACTTAAGCGGTCTTAATGACTCACCTCCTCTCCTCTAGAATCCTACCTGGTGTATAGTATCCGTTCATCTTAGCTCGCAGGACTTGCTCATGGGCAAATGTAAGTGAAAACCGTAATTAAGGAAAAATTATCAAAATGCCCTTAAGGGCAAAATTGACCAAAATACCCCTAGGTGTTGAATGAAAGTTTTGTGGATGTGACATGCATACATATGATGTTCTTATTAGGTTGCATATGGGGTGGGAATTATGGTAGGAGGAACTATATGAGGATCACATGGTTGCCTGACAACCGTGGATCCACCGACAGCTTTTAAAGCCCAATATGTAAATGAAGGTAGTTTTGCAATCGGGCTACCATTAGTGTGTGGGCTGGGTGGGTCGATATTTATATCCCTACATGGTATGATGGGGGATGGAGCTGGTGTGTAGCGGATGGATAATTTGGATGGGTTTACATTGCATTTTTGATGATTTTTCTTTGAATGCTTGTTTTTCATTGAGGGTTGTACACACTGAGTTTGCAAAAACTCACCCCCTCTTTTATTTTATTTTCAGGTGATGCTCAGCAGAAGGTTTGATGTTTGGAAGGACTCTGGGTGGCTGGCTAGGAAGATAATTCGGACTTGGTTTTTCTTTAAGTATTCAAGTTTTTATTTTTTATTTTCAGTATGTTCAGACCAGATTTTAATAAGGTTTTCATTATGTTATTATTATCATTTTCATTGTAACTACGAGAAGTTGAACTTGGAGTTCTTAAATTATAGTATGTTATCTACGTTTCCGCAACTAAATTTCTAAGTGCTATATTTTTATCAAATCTTATATTTTGAACAAGCTATTTTTATATATATTTAAGATTCTCTCTTATTTTAAGAAGGTTTTTAATGAAAACGCGATTTTCGCTAAAACACTTCAATGTCACACACCAGATTCGGCCATAGCGTCTGGACTGGGTCTAGGGTGTTACATTTAGTGGTATCAGAGCCCAAGTTGTAAAACTCGGGCTGTGAAGTGGGCTTTATTATTTAGTTTCTTTTTCTACTTTAAAAAAATTGGATCACACCGTTTTGGAAAAAGGGAAATCTTGCTGAGCAGCACACCGAGTCTCCGACATCGAACCAAGTAAGTTTCTCTATTCTTAAGCTTGTATAAATTTTTATACAGTAGATAGTTAGAGGGCTACTTTAGATGATTTTGTTAGAGTGGAACTGAAGCCCGTAGGATCTTGAAACTATAGAGGATTTTTGAAAACGATCTTCTCTTTAAATATTTTCATAAAACATCGGTGTAAGTATTAAACTAACTAAAACTTCATAAAATTTTAATCCAGATAATACACGAATAGACGATGAGTGCTAGAAGAGGTTCAAAGGTTCGTGGCCGAGGCCGCGGAAGTGCTAGGGCTGAATCTTCGGCATCGAGCCATATGCCCGATGTTGGAGTAGAAGAGGCTCTGGCCTCACCTGTGGCTGGGAATGGATAGCATGATCGGGCCACGGGAGAAGATGCACTGTCGCAGGCATTGCTGAGGATTTTGGAAAGGGTCACTGGGCCTAATAATGTCAGCAAAAATCGGGGGTCCATTCCGGAGTGACTTCGATCGAACGGGGCTGAGATCTTTAAGGGCGTGGCTAGCGAGGCTCCTAATGTGGAGGAATATTGGTTGGAGGCCACTGAAAGGATAATGGAGGACCTAGATTACTCACCTGAGCAAAAGTTGAAAGGAGCAGTGTCATTGCTTAGGGAAGAAGCCTACCAGTGGTGGCTGGCAGTGAAAGAGGGCACCCAACCGGAGCGGGTCACTTAGGAGTATTTCGAAGTTGCATTCCAAGGGAAGTATGTGGGTGCAAGCTATATGGATGCTAGAAGAAAGGAGTTCCTGAACCTGACCCAAAGAAACAAATCTGTGGCGGAGTATGAGGCAGAGTTCCTATGCCTTAGTAGGTATGCAAGGGTTATAGTGGCAACGGACTATGAGCATTGCATTAGGTTTGAGGATGGACTAAAAGATAGCCTCAGGGTGTTGATAGCTCCACAAAGGGAACTAGTTTTCTCAGAATTGGTGAAGAGAGTAAAGATAGCGGAGGAGGTAAACCGCACTAGGCACCTAAATCGGGAGAAAGGAAGGGGTAAGAATAAAAGAGAGGCAGAGACTCCTGGTGTCAATCAGAGGCCTAGGGCTAGGGCTAGAGTTGAGGGCCAGATAGAGGAGGGCCCGATGCTGTTAATCCAGGGGTGCCACTTTATGCTGATTGTGGGAAAGGTCATGTAGGCGAGTGTTGGAAGAGGACAGGAGCTTGTCTAGCTTGTGGATCTATGGAGCATAGGATTAGGAATTGCCCTAGAATGTCAGCTCAGATGCCAATCGTGGACCGAGGTCGTGTGCAGCCACCGAGGGGTGGTCAGCTACCGCCGAGAGGCCATGATCAGGCCAGGGTTGGAAACGGTTTGGGTCGTGGAACATCGGACAGAGGTGTTGGTCATGCTGAGGCGAGGCAACCAGCTTTGGTCTATGTAGCACGTCGTCAAGAGGATGGAGACGCTCTAGAGGAGAATAATGGTACGTACTTACCATAGTGTGTTATTTATGTAGTTTGGAATTAGAGTGCGCAGCGGGAGCTTGGTGTGGTAGTATGTGTTATGCAGCTGTGTTGATAGTTGGAAATTTCGAGGATGAAATTTCTTTTAAGGGGTAGAGTTGTAATGCCCCAAATTTTGGGCCTAGATGAATTGGGCTTAGGACAATGGGTCTCATAAAATTTTTAAGTGAGCAAGAAAATGACAAATGACATGTTGGCCTTAAGGGTTTCAGGAATTTGAAGTGTCTAAGCATGTTGGAGAAGTTCTGGGTTTGAGTTTTGTTGTGGAGGAATTTTAATTTAATTATTAAAAGAATCAGGGTTGGTAAGTAGGTGGGCTATTAAATAAAAATAGGGGAAAATAGCATCAAAAAGCCTTGTGGAGGAGTGGCTAAGTGACACCACTTAGGGAGTAGGGAGGTGGCGTTAGTAGCTAGCAAGGAGATCCAAGGTTTGAATCCTAGCTTAGTATTTTTAGAAGTTTAATTTTGGCCTTCTAGAAGAATGGTAGTGGTGTGAAGATGGACTCTAAGGGGAGTGTTCAGAAGAGAAAATTAAGGAAAAGATCAAGGGGTTATCAGGGAGAAAAACGAGGAGATGAGAAGGGAGAAGTGATGGACCCGAATTGGGAATTGGGCATGCAAAATTCAGCTATAAGTGCTATAAATAGGGGCCGAATACTTGTTGCCAGAAACCCCTTTCTCCAAAAGCCGAAAATCCTTTTCTTTTCAAGATCTAAAAAGCCGAAAACCCTTTTGTTTTTCTTTATTTTATTCCTACCGATTTCTATTCTTTTCTAAACTATTTTCTTTGTTTCACTTAGCCGATTTCTTCTTCTACTCTTCTTCTTTAATCTGTACCAAATAAACCTTATTCCCTATACTAAATTTGAAAAAGCCGAAAAGCCTAATCTCCCCAGGGCTGAATACTCCTTCACCGACTCTAGTGGAATTAGTATCAAATCTTGGGTTTTAGCTCTCTACCGAATTGCTCTTTAGGTGTTTGCGGTTTTGATCTAGGAGTTGATCGTAGTTAGTGATTTAAGAAAGGGCTGATCCCGCAAGCTAAGGTTAAAGTGAGGTTTCGGTTTTAGTAAGGATATGTATTAAGCATGCAATTAATGGAAGGGTGATATCGTTTGTAGGTTGGTGACTAAAGGAATCACAGCATGCTTGCTTACCAGGTGTGTACATATACTGCACAGACATTATGTATCGGCAAAAGCCGATGTGACAGCTCTAATGTGACCCTAGTCGGGAAGTGGTTTCGGGACCACAAAACCGAGTTATGAAAATAATTAATTGTTATATTCTATGTTTATTATGTGTGTACATGCATATGTGGAAGTTTCATACCCTAATTTTGCCAATTGCATGAGGAATTATTAAACAGGGATCAACATGAGACATGGTGAAATATGATAGGCTAATTTTAAAGGGCTTATTAGTGCATGTCAACACAAGGGTGGACTTGCATGTCAAATTGCCCAATTCCCTTATAGTGGCCGGCCAAGATGGATTGATGATGGGCAATATATTTGTTGAATTTGATATTATAATAAGAAATTGGGTTATTGGAGCTATAATAAATAAAAGAAAGAATAAAAAAGAAAGGTAATGAAAACAAAGCTTGTATCCTTGGTTCTTCTTGGCCGATTGTAAAGAGGAAGATAGGAGGGAGGCATTCGGTCATCCTAGGCTAATAGCAAGGTAAGAAATTTATATTAGTTCATGAAATTTTGGTTAAGCTTGAGTAAGATATCAAGCTACTTTGGAAACCCATGTAGAAATTTTGATTTGTGTTATGGACTAGGGCTTTCGGCTATGGTATTTGACAATGGTAAATTTTGTTGCTTCATGATAAATTTAGATGAGCAAAGATAGATGAGTGTTTGAGCTATACAAATAATCATATGTGAGCAATGGGTGCTAAAGGGAAAGGAATCGACTACCTTATTATGTACCAAGGCCGAATGTGTACTTGAATTAGGAAGTTATTGAGTAATGTTTGTACCTTAAGTGATAGAATAGAGTGAATGCTTGGAATGTGATATGTGTGAATTATATGTTAAATTAAGGTTTGCTAAGCTAGCTATTAAGGTGAAATGCAAATGTTAGTATTTGATTTGGTAATAATCTGCTTGGGGACAGCAGCAGTAAGGTGATTTTGGAAAATCGCCATAATTTGTAGGAGTTGAATTAGAAGCTGAGTAAATTATGTCATTAAAGCTTGAAGAGTCTATTTTCTTACAAAAGAAACTATAAAAACAAAAGAGTTACCGATCTTGAGATATTTGAAGTATTGTGGGGCTGAGTCAAAATGACTACTAGATTCCCTGTTCTGTTTTTAGAAAATCATTATAAATTGTACAAAAATGATTATAAGATAAAATTTATATGCTTAAACTCCTTAATGAGTCTAGTTTCAAATGAAATCAAATACAACACATTTTGAATTCTGTAAAATGAGAAATTTGATTCGTAGTGAAGAGTGGTCAGATTAGTCAAACAGTGAAACAGGGGAAATTTTAAGAAAAATATGGTATTGATTGGCCAAGCCTAAAATTCTGAAAATTTTATGGATGGAATATATAGGAGTCTATATTCAGGGAAAATTAATGGTAAGTGATTTGGAGTTTTGTAGCTCCAGTTATAAATAATTTAGTGACTGCTGCTCAGGAAAACAGCTCGTAGTGAATATGTGATTATGTTGTAAACATTAATGAAAATTTGCTAATGAATTATTTATTTATTTTTATAAAGCTTACTATAATCTATGTGTGTGAAAGTCGAATCAATATATATATTATTCTGAAAGTAATACTTGAATAGTCGATTAATGACTATTTTAAAATTTGTTGAACTTAAGCTCAAGAACAAAGGGGAACTAAATCCGATAAAGGGAAGGAAAAAGTAATTGAATAGCCATTGAAGTCGTTCAACAACATCCGAGGTAAGTCTTCGAGTAATGATCCTACTTGAATTATATTGAAATGATTAGTCATACTATGACGGATAGTCGAATGTGCATAGAGACTATGTTATAAAGCCAATCGAAATCATGCTCTTTGTGTGTGGCTATTGAGCCGAAATTGGAAAGGTTTAATAAATGTTTTGTGTTTGAGCCTTAGTAACGAAAATAAGATATGGGTGTGTTATGATTATTGATATATGTGTGCATGAGCATTTGAATACATCCGGGCTAAGACCCGAAGGCATTTGTGCAAGTTGATATATCCGGGCTAAGACCCGAAGGCATTTGTGCGAGTTGATATATCCGGGCTAAGACCCGAAGGCAATTGTGCAAGTTGATATATCCGGGCTAAGACCCGAAGGCATTCGTGCGAGTTGCTATACCCGGGTTAAGACCCGAAGGCAATTGAGCTTGTGGTTATATCCGGCTAAATTCCAAAGAAACTTGGGTTTGAATGTGAGCGTTTTGTGCTGTAATAAATTCAATTAATACGCTCAACAAACCCAAACGATAAGGTATGTTTGCATGTGCTTCGAAAAAGTCGATTCGTTTTAAATAATATTCGTTCAATCGACTAACGAACTTTCGGCTTTTAGATAGGTTAATACCTTGTGTGTGTATATGTTGATGAAGTGTGAATTAAGTATGATTATGAGAATGTGAATTAATAAAGTGATTCATTTAGCTATGTGAATGTAATACTTTAGTCAAAGCCGATTTCATTACTTGAAACTTACTAAGCTTTAAAATGCTTACCCCGTTGCTTTGGCTCTCTGTTTTATAGATATTGTTCGTTAGCTATCGGATTCGGGATCATCGAAGTCGAAGCATCCACACTATCAAAGCTCTTTTGGTACTCTTTTAGTTGAACTCTGGATATGGCATGTATAGGACTACCCCTTGTTGTTTTAAGTACTTTTTGTGATGTATGTGTGTACAGCCATGCGAAAATGGCTCGTAGAAGTGGAGTATGGCATTAGACCATTTGTGTTTATGTATGTATATATGGTTTCATGATGTGACTATGGATTGGAATGGAAGTGTTGGGCAAATGATCAGCCATTGGAATGGCTAAATATGATCATATGTGGACCTATGTATGACAAAACCCTAGTTGGTCCATGGTAACCACGAAATAGGTAAAGTTTACATTGAAAACAGCTGCTGACAGCAGCAGTGGTGTGGATTCGAAAAATCACAAAAATTTGTAGGAATGGAATTAAATAGTGAATAAATTATGTAATCGAACCTTGATGAATCTATTTTCATATGAAAGTAACGAAACAATCATATGAACAGTATATTAAGAGATATTAAAGTTCTCGTGAAACAGGGCCAGAACGGTTTCTGGATCTCCTGTTTCGACTTTGATAATTCACCATAAATTATCCAGAGATAATTAGAAGTCATGCCTTATATGTATGGATTCCTCTCTGAGTCTATTTTCTATAGAAAGAAACGGCATGAGTATTGAAGCTCTGTACAGGGAGATATCTAAGTCAGAATACATGAAGGTCAGAGTAGTCGAACCCAGAATCAGGGGAGAATTTAACTAATAAACTGTACCAATTGGCCCAACCAAAAATTCTAGAAATAAATACACAGATGGATATATGAGTCTAATTTCAGGGAAAACTTACGGAATCAGTTTTTTAGTTTTTGAACTCGAGATATGATTTTTAAGGCGACAGTGACGCGGTTAGCCAGCTTGTCTGGAATTTTTTTTAATGGACTTTGAAAACAAAGTAATTAAGTTTGTTAGCACCTCGCGTTCGACTCCGGCAACGGTCTCGGGTACGGGGTGTTACAATTTTATTGGTATCAGAGCTACGGTTTAGTCGATTCTAGGACTACCGTAATGCGTTGGGTCTAGCTATACATGCCATTTTATGTGATTATTTGATAGTGTGGATATTTCTGACATTTGCAAATGTGTTTATTTATAGTAATGGATCCCGATCCCGACCGAGCGGTAGCTGATGATCTTGAGAGTGTAGCGCCTGCTCCCGCACAAGGGACAGCGCCGGCGGACTCTCAACCTAATGCTAGTAACCCGAATGATGAAGCTAGACAAGCTTTCTATAGCGTGATGAATGATTGGTTCAACCAATACATTCGAACTAATACGGCTGTTCCACAACCTCCATTCCCGACAAATACCACCCCGCACCTACAATACCTCCGGTAACTGACCAAATAAGGTCAAATAAGCCCCCAGTTGACAGAATCTGAAAACATGGGGCTACTGAATTTAAGGCTACGGATAGCGACGATGCCGAGCAAGCTGAATTTTGGTTGGACAACACTATCCGGGTACTCGATGAGCTATCTTGTACACCCAATGAATGCCTAAAGTGTACTATCTCCTTGCTACGCGATTCTGCCTACTATTGGTGGAGTACTCTGACTTCTGTTGTGCCCTGAGAGTAAGTAACTTGGGAGTTTTTCCAAACTGAGTTTCGGAAAAAGTATATCAGTCAGAGATTTGTTGATCAAAAACGGAAGGAATTTCTTGAGCTTAAACAAGGTTCTATGTCAGTTACTGATTACGAGCGAAAATTTGTTAGACTTAGTAGATACGCTCGGGAATGTGTTTCGTCCGAGGCTATCATGTGTAAACGCTTCGAGGATGGGATGAATGAAGATATAAAAATGTTCGTTGGCATTCTTGAAATACGAGAGTTCGTAGTACTTGTCGAGCGAGCTTGTAAAGCCGAAGAGCTTAGAAAAGAAAAACAAAAAGTTGATGTGGGAACTGGAGAGTTTCGTAAAAGATCCTCGGGGAAGTCTCTTCAACAGGCATCGAAGAAATTTCGAGATGATGTGGGCCGGTCTAGAGGCACTTCGGGCCTTTTTAGACGAGATCGTGATCGACCCCCTGTGGGTACACGAGGCACTTCGGTCGCCAGTGTTGGGAATGAACGTCGAGACAGAACGGAATGTCGACATTGCGGTAAATGGCATTCGGGGAGTTGTAGATTCCATGACCGCTCCTGTTACAAGTGCGGATCAGTTGACCACTTCATTAAAGATTGCCCGAGACTGTCTGAACAGAATGTAAACCAGAGTGGGAAACCGGGTGCTACCACTGCTCGAGGTAGACCATCTAGAAATACGGGCAATGCTAGTGGTGGTCAGAGAGGATCTAGAGATGCTACGACCAGATCCGAGGCTCGTGCACCTGCTAGAGCTTATGCTATACGTGCCCGCGAGGATGCTTCTTCGCCTGATGTTATTACCGGTACTTTTACTCTCTTTGATACTAATGTAATTGCTTTGATTGACCCCGGTTCTACTCATTCTTACATATGTGAAACCTTAGCATCCAGTAAGACTTTACCTATTGAGTCTACTGAGTTCGTAATTCGGGTGTCAAATCCCTTGGGTCGTTACGTGCTTGTCGACAAAGTGTGTAAGAAATGTCCCCTAGTAATCCCAGGTTCCTGTTTTCTGGCGGACTTGATGCTTTTGCCGTTTGATGAATTTGATGTTATTCTCGGGTTGGATTGGTTGACCGTGCATGATGCGGTTGTGAATTGCAAAAGCAAGACTATTGATTTGAGGTGCGCAAATAACGAAGTAATCCGAGTTGAGTCTACGGACTTGGATGGGTTGCCAGCTGTAATATCCTCAATGTTGGCCCAGAAATATGTAAGAAAAGGGTGCGAAGCATACCTTGCGTATGTACTTGATGACAAAGAATTAGAAAAGAAACCCGAATCTGTGCCGGTGGTTTGTGAATACCCGGATGTTTTTCCTGAAGAATTGCCGGGTTTACCACCTGTTCGGGAGATAGAGTTTGGTATTGAGCTTGTACCTGGGACTACGCCGATTTCGATAGCTCCGTATCGTATGGCACCAACCGAGTTAAAAGAGTTGAAAGCTCAGTTGCAAGAATTGACGGATAGAGGTTTCGCTCGACCAAGTTTCTCACCTTGGGGTGCACCAGTATTGTTCGTGAAAAAGAAGGACGGAACCATGAGGTTGTGCATTGACTATCGGGCTATTATCAGTTGCGAATTCGAGATTCGGACATACCCAAAACTGCCTTCAGAACGAGATATGGTCACTACGAGTTCTTAGTGATGCCATTTGGGCTCACTAATGCCCCTGCGGTATTTATGGATTTGATGAATCGGATCTTCAGACCATATTTGGATTGGTTCGTAGTTGTGTTCATTGATGACATCTTGGTCTATTCAAGAGATGAGACCGAACATGCTGAGCACCTGAGACTAGTGTTGCAAATTTTGCGGGATAAGCAGTTATATGCTAAGTTCAGTAAGTGTGAGTTCTGGTTAAGAGAGGTTAGCTTCTTGGGTCATGTGGTATCCGCATCGGGTATTCGAGTTGACCCGAGCAAAATTTCAGCCATACTTAACTGGAAGCCTCCTAGAAATATTACCGAAGTTCGGAGCTTCCTGGGGCTCGCCGGTTATTACCAACGATTTCTCAAAGGTTTCTCGATGATAGCCACACCAATGACGAAGCTACTTCAAAAGGATGTTAAGTTCGAATGGACGGAGAAATGTCAGAAAAGTTTTGATCAACTAAAAACTTATTTGACTGAAGCTCCAATTTTAGTGCAACCCGAATCAGGCAAAGAGTTTGTCATTTATAGTGACGCATCCCTACTTGGGTTGGGTTGCGTATTGATGCAAGAAGGTCGAGTGGTGGCCTATGCGTCGAGACAATTAAAGCCACATGAGAAAAATTATCCGACCCATGATCTTGAACTAGCTGCCATCGTGTTTGCTTTAAAAATATGGCGACATTACCTATTTGGTGAAAAGTGCCATGTATTTTCGGATCACAAAAGTCTCAAATATTTGATGACTCAAAGAGACTTAAATCTGCGACAAAGACGTTGGCTTGAGTTGTTGAAAGATTACGAGCTTGTCATTGATTACCACCCGAGAAAGGCTAATGTGGTTGCGGACGCCTTAAGCCGGAAATCATTGTTTGCTTTACGAGCGATGAATGTGCACTTGTCTGTTCTACCCGACAATGTGTTAGTAGCTGAATTAAAAGCCAAACCATTATTGATTCATCAAATTCGTGATGCCCAGAAAGTTGATGATGAATTGGTTGTAAAACGGGCTGAGTGTGTTCCGAACAAGGAATCGGAGTTTCAAATTGATGATGATGATTGTTTGAGGTTTAGAAGTCGTTTATGTGTTCCAAGGAATTCGGAACTCATTTCGATGATTCTGAACGAAGCCCATTGTAGCCGAATGTCAATTCACCCGGGGAGTACGAAAATGTACAACGATTTGAAACGTCGATTTTGGTGGCATGGTATGAAACGAGACATCTCCGACTTTGTTTCGAGATGTTTAATATGTCAACAAGTGAAAGCGGAACATCAAGTGCCTTCAGGATTACTTCAGCCAATCATGATACCTGAATGGAAATGGGATCGAGTCACGATGGATTTTGTATCTGGGTTGCCATTGTCGATAAGTAAGAAAGATGCGATTTGGGTTGTTGTTGATGGACTGACTAAGTCGGCTCATTTCATCCCCGTACGTACGGATTTTTCATTGGATAAACTAGCTGAATTGTATGTTTCTCAGATTGTGAGATTACACGGGGTACCGATTTCTATTGTGTCGGATAGAGATCCGAGATTCACCTCGCGATTTTGGAAGAAATTGCAAGAAGCTTTGGGTACCAAGCTGCATTTTAGCACCGATTTTCATCCACAAACCGATGGTCAATCCGAGCGGATAATTCAGATACTTGAGGATATGTTAAGATGTTGCATCCTCGAGTTTAGCGGTTCATGGGAGTGGTATTTACCTTTGATTGAATTCGCTTACAACAATAGTTTTCAATCAAGTATTAAGATGGCACCTTACGAGGCTTTGTACGGGCGTAAATGCCGTACACCATTGTTTTGGACCGAGCTAGGTGAAAGTAAAATTTTCGGAGTTGATTTGATTAAAGATGCTGAACAGAAAGTAAAAGTAATCCGTGAAAGTCTGAAGGCAGCCACAGATCGCCAGAAGTCGTACGCGGATTTGAAACGAAAAGACATCGAGTATCAGGTGGGAGACAAAGTGTTCCTTAAGGTTTCACCTTGGAAAAAGATACTCAGATTTGGCCGTAAGGGCAAATTGAGTCCGAATTCATTGGGCCGTACGAAATCTCCGGACGAGTTGGTCCAGTTGCGTATAGATTGATTTTGCCCCCTGAACTTGAAAAGATTCACAACGTTTTCCATGTCTCGATGCTTCGACGATATAGATCCGACCCGTCGCATGTAATCGCTCCATCTGAGATCGAGATTCAACCTAACTTGAGTTATGAAGAAGAACCGGTTCGCATTTTGATGCGAGAAGTAAAAGAGTTGCGAAATAAGAAAATCCCATTAGTGAAGGTGTTGTGGCATAAACACGGAATTGAAGAAGCCACTTGGGAACTTGAGGACTCTATGAAGGACCGATATCCAAAATTATTCACCGGTAAGATTTTCGGGGACGAAAATTTCTTATGTGGGGGAGAGTTGTGACAGCTCTAATGTGACCCTCGTCGGGAAGTGGTTTCGGGACCACAAAACCGAGTTATGAAAATAATTAATTGTTATATTCTATGTTTATTATGTGTGTACATGCATATGTGGAAGTTTCATTCCCTAATTTTGCCAATTGCATGAGGAATTATTAAACAGGGATCAACATGAGACATGGTGAAATATGATAGGCTAATTTTAAAGGGCTTATTAGTGCATGTCAACACAAGGGTGGACTTGCATGTCAAATTGCCCAATTCCCTTATAGTGGCCGGCCAAGATGGATTGATGATGGGCAATATATTTGTTGAATTTGATATTATAATAAGAAATTGGGTTATTGGAGCTATAATAAATAAAAGAAAGAATAAAAAAGAAAGGTAATGAAAACAAAGCTTGTATCCTTGGTTCTTCTTGGCCGATTGGAAAGAGGAAGATAGGAGGGAGGCATTCGGTCATCCTAGGCGAATAGCAAGGTAAGAAATTTATATTAGTTCATGAAATTTTGGTTAAGCTTGAGTAAGATATCAAGCTACTTTGGAAACCCATGTAGAAATTTTGATTTGTGTTATGGACTAGGGCTTTCGGCTATGGTATTTGACAATGGTAAATTTTGTTGTTTCATGATAAATTTAGATGAGCAAAGATAGATGAGTGTTTGAGCTATACAAATAATCATATGTGAGCAATGGGTGCTAAAGGGAAACGACTCGACTACCTTATTATGTACCAAGGCCGAATGTGTACTTGAATTAGGAAGTTATTGAGTAATGTTTGTACCTTAAGTGATAGAATAGAGTGAATGCTTGGAATGTGATATGTGTGAATTATATGTTAAATTAAGGTTTGCTAAGCTAGCTATTAAGGTGAAATGCAAATGTTAGTATTTGATTTGGTAATAATCTGCTTGGGGACAGCAGCAGTAAGGTGATTTTGGAAAATCGCCATAATTTGTAGGAGTTGAATTAGAAGCTGAGTAAATTATGTCATTAAAGCTTGAAGAGTCTATTTTCTTACAAAAGAAACTATAAAAACAAAAGAGGTACCGATCTTGAGATATTTGAAGTATTGTGGGGCTGAGCCAAAATGACTACTAGATTCCCTGTTCTGTTTTTAGAAAATTATTATAAATTGTACAAAAATGATTATAAGATAAAATTTATATGCTTAAACTCCTTAATGAGTCTAGTTTCAAATGAAATCAAATACAACACATTTTGAATTCTGTAAAATGAGAAATTTGATTCGTAGTGAAGATTGGTCAGATTAGTCAAACAGTGAAACAGGGGAAACTTTAAGAAAACTCTGGTATTGATTGGCCAAGCCTAAAATTCTGAAAATTCTATGGATGGAAGATATACGAGTCTATATTCAGGGAAAATTAACGGCAAGTGATTTGGAGTTTTGTAGCTCCAGTTATAAATAATTTAGTGACTGCTGCTCAGGAAAACAGCTCGTAGTGAATATGTGATTATGTTGTAAACATTAATGAAAATTTGCTAATGAATTATTTATTGATTTTTATAAAGCTTACTATAATCTATGTGTGTGAAAGTCGAATCAATATATATATTATTCTGAAAGTAATACTTGAATAGTCGATTAATGACTATTTTAAAATTTGTTGAACTTAAGCTCAAGAGCAAAGGGGAACTAAATCCGATAAAGGGAAGGAAAAAGTAATTGAATAGCCATTGAAGTCGTTCAACAACATCCGAGGTAAGTCTTCGAGTAATGATCCTACTTGAATTATATTGAAATGATTAGTCATACTATGACGGATAGTCGAATGTGCATAGAGACTATGTTATAAAGCCAATCGAAATCATGCTCTTTGTGTGTGGCTATTGAGCCGAAATTGGAAAGGTTTAATAAATGTTTTGTGTTTGAGCCTTAGTAACAAAAATAAGATATGGGTGTGTTATGATTATTGATATATGTGTGCATGAGCATTTGAATACATCCGGGCTAAGACCCGAAGGCATTTGTGCAAGTTGATATATCCGGGCTAAGACCCGAAGGCATTTGTGCGAGTTGATATATCCGGGCTAAGACCCGAAGGCAATTGTGCAAGTTGATATATCCGGGCTAAGACCCGAAGGCATTCGTGCGAGTTGCTATACCCGGGTTAAGACCCGAAGGCAATTGAGCTTGTGGTTATATCCGGCTAAATTCCAAAGAAACTTGGGTTTGAATGTGAGCGTTTTGTGCTGTAATAAATTCAATTAATACGCTCGACAAACCCAAACGATAAGGTATGTTTGCATGTGCTTCGAAAAAGTCGATTCGTTTTAAATAATATTCGTTCAATCGACTAACGAACTTTCGGCTTTTAGATAGGTTAATACCTTGTGTGTGTATATGTTGATGAAGTGTGAAGTAAGTATGATTATGAGAATGTGAATTAATAAAGTGATTCATTTAGCTATGTGAATGTAATACTTTAGTCAAAGCCGATTTCATTACTTGAAACTTACTATGCTTTAAAATGCTTACCGCGTTGCTTTGGCTCTCTGTTTTATAGATATTGTTCGTTAGCTATCGGATTCGGGATCATCGAAGTCGAAGTCATCCACACTATCAAAGCTCTTTTGGTACTCTTTTAGTTGAACTCTGGATATGGCATGTATAGGACTACCCCTTGTTGTTTTAAGTACTTTTTGTGATGTATGTGTGTACAGCCATGCGAAAATGGCTCGTAGAAGTGGAGTATGGCATTAGACCATTTGTGTTTATGTATGTATATATGGTTTCATGATGTGACTATGGATTGGAATGGAAGTGTTGGGCAAATGATCAGCCATTGGAATGGCTAAATATGATCATATGTGGACCTATGTATGACAAAACCCTAGTTGGTCCATGGTAACCACGAAATAGGTAAAGTTTACATTGAAAACAGCTGCTGACAGCAGCAGTGGTGTGGATTTGAAAAATCACAAAAATTTGTAGGAATGGAATTAAATAGTGAATAAATTATGTAATCGAACCTTGATGAATCTATTTTCATATGAAAGTAACGAAACAATCATATGAACAGTATATTAAGAGATATTAAAGTTCTCATGAAACAGGGCCAGAACGGTTTCTGGATCTCCTGTTTCGACTTTGATAATTCACCATAAATTATCCAGAGATAATTAGAAGTCATGCCTTATATTTATGGATTCCTCTCTGAGTCTAGTTTCTATAGAAACAAACGGAATGAGTATTGAAGCTCTGTACAGGGAGTTATCCAAGTCAGAATACATGAAGGTCAGAGTAGTCGAACCCAAAATCAGGGGAGACTTTAACTAATAAACTGTACCAATTGGCCCAACCAAAAATTCTAGAAATAAATCCACAGATGGATATATGAGTCTAATTTCGGGGAAAATTTACGGAATCATTTTTTTAGTTTTTGAACTCGAGATATGATTTTTAAGGCGACAGTGACGCGGTTAGCCAGCTTGTCTGGAATTTTTTTTAATGGACTGTGAAAACAAAGTAATTAAGTCTGTTAGCACCTCGCGTTCGACTCCGGCAACGGTCTCGGGTACGGGGTGTTACAGCCGAAATGCCAAAAAGTCAAAAAGCCAAAATGTCGAAAAGCCGAAAGTTTGGCTGCGGTAGTTTTGCGAGTGCGCGAACAGTCGTACGGGGGAGACCGATAGGTTGCCTGAGGCCCACGGGAAATTCCGTGGACTTGGGTTGTGATTTGGCCATATGGGCCTCAATGGGCTAAATGGGCCCGATGGGCTATTGGGCCCATAATAGGCAAAAACTGAATGTAGATGCTATGTGATAGGAACTTGTATGTGAGCATGAATATGAATCTGACTGGGCCTAACAGGCCATATAAATGTGATTTGGGCCTAATGAGCCATATACAGGTGATTTGGGCCTAATGGGCCTTATGAATATGATTGGTCTTAATGGGCCAGATACAAGTATGTGAAATTGTTTGGGCTTTTTTAGGGGTTTTGGGCCTAGTATATGATATCGACATAAGACTTAATTAATATATTGGGACCGTGGACAAGTCAAAGGGTTAAGGTGTGGCAACAGGTAAATGCATGTCCAGGAATGGATCTAGGGAGATCTTGGTACTTAAGCAGTCTTAATGACTCACTTCCTCTACTCTGGAATCCTACCTGGTGCATAGTATCTGTTCATCTTAGCTCGCGGGACTTGTTCATGGGCCAGGGTAAGTGAAAACCGTAATTAAGGAAAAATTATTGAAATTCCCTTAAGGGCAAAAATACCAAAATACCCTTAGGTGTTGAATGAAAGTTTTGTGGATGTGACATGCATACATATGATGTTCTGCTTAGGTTGCATATGGGGTGGGAATTATGGTACGGAGGAAGTATATGAGGATCGCATGGTTGCTTGAAAATCATGGATCCACCGACGACTTTTAAAGCCCAATATGTAAATGAAGGTAGTTCCGCAACCGGGCTATGATTGGTGTGTGGGCTGGGTGGGTCGATATTTATATCCCCACATGGTGTGATGGGGGATGGAGCTGATGTGTAGCGGATGGATAATTTGGATGGGTTTGCATTGCATGTTTGATGATTTTTCTTTGAATGCTTGTTTTTCATCGAGGGTTGCACACACTGACTTTGCGAAAACTCACCCCCTCTTTTATTTTACTTTCAGGTGATTCTCAACAGAAGGTTCGATGTTTGGAGGGACTCTAGGTGGCCGGCTAGCAAGATAATTCGGACTTGGTTTTTTTTAAGCATTTAAGTTTTTACTTTTTTTAGTATGTTCAGACTAGATTATAATAAGGTTTTCATTATGTTGCTATTATTATTGTCATTGTAACTACGAGAAGTTGAACTCGGAGTTCTTAAATTATAGTATGTTTTCTACGTTTCCGCAACTAAATTTCTAAGTGCTATATTTTTATCAAATCTTATGTTTTGAATAAGTTATTTTTATATATATTTAAGATTCTCTCTTATTTTAAGAAGGGTTTTTAATGAAAACACGGTTTTCGCTAAAACACTTCGATGTGACACACTAGATTCGGCCATAGCATCTGGGCTAGGTCTGAGGTGTTACAAGTATCAAATCATCATTTGAACAGTCAACTGAGTATTCATAGCTCTCAAGGCGAACAAGGATTTCCTACTCAAGGCATCGGCGACCACGTTCGACTTGCTCGGGTGATAGTCGATCACCAGCTCATAATCTTTTATCAACTCTAGCCACCTCCGTTGCCGTAAATTCAAATTGTTTTGAGTCATCAAGTACTTTAGGCTCTTGTGATCGGTGAATTCCTGACACTTCTCGCCATACAAGTGATGTCTCCAAATCTGTAACGCGAACACAATGGCGGCTAGCTTTAAATCATGTGTCAAAAAAATTCTCTCATATGGTTTCAATTGTCTCGAAGCATTGGCTATCACTTTGCCTTCTTGCATAACCACACAACCCAATCCATTTAAGGATGCATCACTATAAACCACAAATTCTTTTCCCAACTCGGGTTGCACTAATATCGAAGCCTCAAAAACAATGCTTTTAATTTTTCAAAACTCAGTTGGCACTTTTCTGACCATTCAAACTTGATATCTTTTTGCAACAAATTTGTCATCAGAGAGGCAATCATGAAAAATCCTTTATTGAACCTTCGATAGTAGCCGACCAAGCCTAAAAAGCATCTAACCTCGGATACATTCCTTGGAGGTTTCCAACTAACAATGGCCAAAATCTTACTCGGATCAACTCGAATCCCATCACCTGATACAATGTGCCCCAAAAATTGGAATTCTCTAAGACAAAACTCACTTTTGCTAAACTTAGCATACAACTTCTTATCTCTCAAAGTTTGCATAATAATTCTCAAATGATTGGCATATTCAGATTCGTCACGAGAATAAATCAAGATATCATCGATAAATACCACAAAAAATTTATCCAAAGAAGGTTGAAAAATTCAGTTCATTAAATCCATGAAAATCGCTGGAGCATTCGTCAATCCAAAAGGCATCACTAAAAATTCATTGTGACCATACCTCATCCCAAATGCAGTTTTCGGTACGTACGAGTTCTTAACCCTCAAATGATAATAACAAGACCTCAAATTTATCATGGAAAATACTGTGGCTCCCTTCGGTTGATCAAATAAATCATCTATCCTCGATAAGGGGTACTTATTCTTTATCATCACCTTGTTGAGTTGTTGGTAATCAATACATAGCCTCATCGAACCATCTTTCATTTTCACAAATAAAACTGGTTCACACTGTAATACCCTTAACCCGTATCCATCACTGGACTAGGGTTAAGAGGCATTACTCGACATATCAAAAAACTTAACATTCACATCACAATCATCATAGCATCATAATCATACATCAATATAGAGTCCCTTACATAGGTCAACGAGACCTTAAACATGCTTTAAAAAGGGGTCAGGAATAAACTGAGCTCATACAAAATTTTTCAAAAGTTAAACATTTTTTCAAAGTTATAAGGGTCACACGCCCATGTGAACAGGACGTGTGCCTCACACGGCATTAGACACACCCGTGTGTCTAGGCCGTAGCAAAATAGGGCATACATACTGACTTTTCCACACAGGCACAAGACAAGCCTGTGTGCTAGGCCGTGTGAAAATTAGAGAGACTACAGACTTGGGTCACACGGCCAGTCACACACCCATGTGCTAGCCCGTGTGCCACACACGACCAATAGACACGCCAGTGTGTCTAGGCCATGTCAAAATTGTAGGGTATACTGACTTAAAATCGTATGGTACCCCAAGGGACACACGACCGTGTAACATAACCGTGTGTCACACACGACTGAGACACATGCCCGTGTGGACATAAATAGGCCATTTACAAGGCCAATTTGCCACCCAAATTTTGGGTCCTCCCTACATGATCAAAACCAAACATTTTATACCAAATACTTAGCCAATTCACAACTAAAACATACATCAATTATGACATTTCATTAACAAAAAATTTTATACTTTACATTCATACCACATCAAACCATTTCATAAGCTATAATCATATCAAAACATATATTTCATAACCTTAAACACTTCATTCAATCTCATACCGTGAACTTACCAATTCTTCAAATAAGCACATATCATAAACTTACCAAATTGACCATTACTATACACCATCAAAAAACACATCCTATTGGCAATATTGCATCACATAATTCATACCAAAAACTCATTCATATACACAACCAAAACCAAGCCAAATCACATGATTGGATATATACATTACCAAACATATTCTCAAACTTCTAGCCTATACACGCCATACTTCAATATATACATTTTCAAAACGTACCAAAATAGAGTTCGATAGTGTGGTGATGATCCTCGATGATCCCCGAGCTCCCAATAGCTACGATATCTATAAAACAATTAAAAACACACACAAGGTAAGCTTTCAAAAGCTTAGTAAGCCATATACAAATAAACTTATCACAACCACAACTATAAACAAATTATTTGTATAAATCAAAACATAATTCAATCTCAAATTCATATATTCTCATTTAGCTAAAATACTCAAAATCATTTGCTCATATGTACATCACAATTCCATATAATACAATCATAATTCATATGTTCACACATATCTTCATATGCTTATCTTTCATTCTCAATCTTATTATACATTTCAAACGTACCTGAATCGGATACATGTTCACATAGTCATTCATTCTCTTAAAATGCCCGTTGAACCGATTAGAATCAATAAGGATACTCGGATAACTTGAAAAGCTCATACAATGCCAACATCCCAGACGTGGTCTTACATGTAATCAAATATCGATGCCACTGTCCCAGACAGGGTCTTACATAAAATCAAATATGATGCCGATGCCCCAGACATGGTCTTATACATAAATCATAAATCGATGTCAACGTCCCAGACATGGTCTTACACGAAAACACATATCTGATCCTATGTCATGACATATGTATCCTAACTATTCCTAAGGTTCGTACGGGACTTTTCGGAAGTTGAAACTTTGTCGATACTTTCTCGGATATCCCATATTCAACTCATATAATCATTCATAATTGTTCAAGAGCATGTAAACTATAATAATTCAATTCAAAACTCATTTATTTGTATATTGACTTACCTCGTACGGATTTGAATGAAAGGAATCGACTACTCGACCACTTTCAATTTCCCCTGATATAATTCTGTTTTCTTTTGTTCTTAATCTATATAAATTCAAATTTTACTTATTCAGACTCACATTCATTCAGATGAATCCAAAAACACATATTTAGGGTATTTTACAAATTAGCCCTCACATTTTCACGTTTTAACAATTTAGTCCCTAATTCATAAAATCACAAAATACGCAAAATTTCTTTAGACATATGCTTGGAGAATATTCCTATAGCTCATACAAGCCCACATATTTCATTTATTTTACATTCTTGTCCCTCAAAATCTCATTTTCACTATTTAGTCCAAATTACTCAAATTCATCAAACATTCAAAGAAAAAACATGTTAATCCAACATCAAGCTTTAATTTTTCGTCAACTATCATCACAAAACTCTTAAAATCAACAATGGTATAACTCAAAATCATCATCAAATTTAGAAATTGAGGCATGAGCTTGATAAAATACAGAGCAATGATCACAAAAACGTATAAATTATCAAAAACCAAATCAAAACCTTACCTTAATTGATGCTTGAACTAGCCAAACCCTAACTATCTCTTTTTATTTTCTTTTTCTTTGATTTTCGGTAAGGATGAACACAAAATGGCCTTATTTCATGTTTTATTTAATTAAAATCAACATAATTAATTAGTTTACCATTTTTCCCTTACATTAAAACATTAATAACCATTAGATAATGTCCAACTAAGTCATTTAATGCATTCTATGGTCAAATAACCATATAAGGAGCTCACAAATAATCAGCCTTAACAAATAGGCACCTTTAACAAATATCTAGCCACTTTTACATTTTACGCGATTAGTTATCAAATTAAACAAAAAAACGATCAAATTTTCATATGAAATTTTCACACATATTAATTCACATTTAATAAGAACGAAAAATAATATTAAAATTTTTTATGACTCGGATTTGTGGTACCGAAACCACTATTCCAACTAGGGTCTAAATCGGGCTTTTACAACTCTCCCCCTTAGGGATTTTCATCCCTGAAAATCTTACCGTTGAACAAATTTTGATATTGTTGTCTCATACAATCTTCGGGCTCCCACGTAGTCTCTTCAACACCATGTCGATGCCACGATACTTTAACTAATGAAATTTTCTTATTTTGCAATTCTTTAACCTCGTGAGCAAAGATACGGATCGGTTCTTTATCATAGGTCATATCAAACTAAATCTCAATCTCAGACGGAGAAATTACATGCTAAGGATCAGATCTGTATCGTCGAGGCATGGATACGTGAAATACATTGTGAATCTTTTCTAACTCAGGTGGCAACAAAAATCGATAAGCAACCAGCCTTACACACTCGATAATCTCATATGGACCGATGAATCTCGGACTTAACTTGCCTTTTTTTGCCAAATCGAAGTACTTTCTTCAACGGTGAGACTTTCAAAAACACTTTATCACCGATCTCAAATTCAATATCTTTTCGTTTCAAATTTTGGTAAGATTTTTGACGATTAGAAGCTGCTTTCAAACTATATTGAATCACTTTTTCTTTCTGTTCAGTCTCTTTTATCAAATCAACCCCGTGAATCTTATTCTCGTTGAGTTCAATCCAATAGAAAGGTGTACGCGATTTGCCACCATATCAGGCTTCATACGGTGCCATTTTAATGCTCGATTGAAAACTATTATTATAACCGAATTCAATCAATGGCAAATATTGTTCCCACGTACCTTCAAATTCAAGAATACAACATCTTAACATATCCTCGAGAATCTAAATAATTCACTCAGATTGACCATCCGTCTGTGGGTGAGATCCAGTACTGAAATGAAATTTCGTACAATCTCGCAATATCAAAAATGTATAATTCAGCTAATTTATCAAGCGAGTAATCAAATCATACTAGAATAAAATGAGCTAATTTTGTCAATCGGTCAACTACAATCCAAATTGCATCTTTCTTGCATGGAGATAAGGGCAAACTCGAAACAAAATCCATCGTCACTCTATCCCATTTTGATTCCAAAATCATAATCAGTAGTAATAAACCTGAGGGTACTTGATGTTCAGGTTTAACGTGCTGATAGATTAAACATTTCGAAGCAAAGTTGGAGATGTCTCTTTTCATTCTAGACCACCAGTAATGCTATTTTAAATCATTATACATTTTTGTATTACCCGGATGTACAGATAACCGACTATTGTGAGCTTCGTTGAAAATCATCTGAATCAACTTTGAATTTCCTAGAACACAAATCCAATCTCAGAATTTCAAGCAACCATTATCATCAACTCTAAATTATGAACCAGAATTTAATTCACATAGAGCTAGTTTTGCTATTATCTCATTATCAACTTTCTAAGCTTCTATAATTAGTTGTAAAAACAATAGTCTCGCTTTTAATGTGGCTAAAATTGAACCACCATCAGATAGAACCAAATAAGCATTCATCGCACATAATGGAAATATTGATTTCTGACTCAAAGCATCAGCAACAACATTTGCTTTTCCAGGATGATAATCAATAACAAAGTTCATAGTCTTTTAATAGTTCTAACCATCTTCGTTGTCGCTGATTCAAATCTTTTTGAGTCATCAGATATTTCAAAATCTTATGATCAGAATATACTTGACATTTCTCTCCAAACAAATCGTGGTGCCCAATCTTCAAAGCAAACACAATAGCCACCAATTCCAGATCGTGCGTCAGATAATTCTTTTCATGAGGCTTTAATTGTCTTGAAGCATAGGTTATAACTTTGCCTTCCTGCATCAAAACACATCCCAAACCGTTCAATGATTCATCACCATATATCACAAATTCTTTATGTATTTCTGGTTGTACTAACACTAGAGCTTCAGTCAATAGGGCTTTCAACTGATCAAAGCTTTTCTGACACTTTTCTGACCACTCAAATTTTACATCTTTCTGAAGCAATTTTGTTAACGGAGTAGCAATGACCGAAATGTCTTTTACGAACCTTCGATAATAATTGGTAAGTCAAAGAAAACTGTGGACTTCAGAAACATTTCTCGAAGGCTTCCAATCTAAGATAGCTGAAATCTTGCTCGGATCAACTCGGATACTTGATGCTGACACGATATGACCCAGAAAACCAACTTCATGCAACTAGAATTCACATTTGCTAAACTTCGCATACAATTGTTTATCACGCAAAGTCTATAGCACTATTCTCAAATGCTCGTCATGTTAGGTTTCATCACACGAATAAATCAAAATGTCATCATTGAATACAACAACAAATTGATCTAAATACAGTCCAAAAATTTTGTTCATCAAATCCATAAAAATAGCAGGTGCATTTGTTAATCCGAAAGGCATAACTAGAAACTCATAGTGTCCGTACCTCATTCTGAATATAATTTTCAGAATGTCTGAATCTTTTACTCACAATTGATAGTAACCTGATCTCAGATCTATCTTTGAAAACATAGTAGCTCCTTTCAATTGATCAAACAAATCATGAATTCGAGGCAAAGGATATTTGTTCTTGATAGTCACTTTGTTCAACTGATGATAATCAATGCACATTCTCATCTTACCATCTTTCTTTTTCACATATAGAACAGGTGCACCCCAAGGTGAGAAACTCAGTCTTACAAATCCTTTATCTGTCAACTCTTGCAACTGAGACTTTAACTCTTTTAACTCAGTTGAAGCCATTCTATACGGAGCTATCGAAACCAGAGTAGTTCCCACTACTACCTCAATGCCAAATTCAACTTCTTAGATCGGAGGTAATCTCAAAAGTTCTTCAAGAAACACATCAGGGAATTCACAAACTATAGACACTAATCCAACTTTCTTTTCTGTTACTTTCAAATCGATCACATAGGCAAACTAGACTTCACAACCCTTTTTCACAATACTCAGAGCTTTCATCGAAGATATCACAACCGGCAACCCATTTAAATCATTAGATTCAATTCAAACTATTTCATCAGTCTTTCATCTCAAATCAATAGTTTTCCATTTGTAGTTCACAATAGTGTCATGTAAAGTTAACCAATCCATACCCAAAATTATATCAAACTCATCAAAAGGTAATAAGATCAGATCAGCCGGGAAACAAATGTCTCGAAACATTAACGGAGAATTCTTGTACACTTTGTCTACCAAAACACATTGGCCTAAGGGGTTCGATACTCTAATCACAAATTCAGTAGACTCTACAGGCAAAGTCTTACTGGATACTAAATTCATGGATATGTACAAATGTGTTGATCCTAGATCTATCAATGCAATCACAGAAGTATCGTAAAGAGTAAAAGTACCAGTTACACATCTGGAGACGAAGCTTCCTCACGAGCTCGAATGGCGTAAGCTCTGGCAGATGTGCAAGCTTCAGATCTAACAGCAGTATCTTTAGTTCCTTTTTGACTACCCACTCATATTTCCCATATTTTTGGGTGGTCAACCTCGAGTTGAGGAGTTACTCGATCTCAAATTTTGCACAATCTCTTGCTCAACAGACTTGGGACAATCACGAATAAAATGATATAAAGCTCCACATCTGAATCAAGCCCAATCATACAATCTACAATTTTCGGGATGCCTTTTACCACAGTGTTTACACTTAGGTCGACCAGATCAGACATTTTCGACACTAGCAACAGAAGTAGCTGGAGCTCTGAAGCTCAAATATGATCTTGCACGATCTTTACTTGAATGTCCCACATTAGCTTTTGGACGAATATAATCGTCTCAAAATGTCTTTGATATAGAATGAAATGATTTACTTGTAGATCTCTTTCTCACATCTCTAGCTTTTGAGTCAGCTTTTCTTTTCTCTTTCTTGAGTTCTTCAGCCTTACATGCTCGTTCAACAAGAACAACAAACTCTTTTTTCTTCAGAATTCTGACTAACAAGCGGATATCTTCATTCAAGCCATCCTTAAATCTTTTGCACATAATTGCTTCAGTTGAGACACATTCTTGTGCATAGTGGCTCAATCTTACAAATTCTCGCTCGTATTCTATAATAGACATACGACCTTGTTTTAGCTTAAGAAACTCTTTACATTTCTGATTGATGAATCTCTGACTGATGTATTTCTTTCAGAATTCAACTTGAAAGAAATCCCAGGTGACTCATTCCCTCGGAACAATAGATATCAATGTCTTCTACCAATGATACGCCATATCTCTCAAAAGTGAAACGACACATTTTATGCATTCGTCCGGAGTCAGTGACAATTCATCGAACACTCATATTGTATTCTCTAACCAGAATTTGACTCTCTCAGCATCATCATTAGTAGTTGATCGCATGATTTCATGATAGGCTTTAAATATTTATAATTACTCGTTCTTGAACTAACTATTCTCGCGATGTAGGCAAGTGTACCTATCGAACAGTAGTATAGTTTTAGCAAGACCGGATTGTCGATCCCAAAGGAACTAAAAGTACTAGTAATAACTATCTTTTTATTATCTAGCCTAAGAATAAAGAGGTTTTGTTTTAATTAACTAATTATCTAAACAAAGAACGCACAGAGAAAAGAATTAGGGAATTGTTTTGGGGGAAAATCGATTGAATTAAGAAAATACCTAAGGAAAAATTCACCTAGACTTTACTTGTTATTCTGGCTCTGAATCGGACGATTTATTCATTCAACTTGTTTCGTAGAGATCCTTAAGTTATGTTATTATCCCTATTCAACACTAATAACGTCTAATCCCTAGATTGAATAACCAAGACTTTTCTCTAATTAACACTCTAGGGTTGCATTAACTCGATCTATGGATCCCCTTATTATGTTTCACCCTAATCTAGCAAAATCTTGTCACCCTATTTCTAGGCGCGCAATCAACTCCGCTTAATTATGACAAATGTACTCTTAGACAGGGTCTATTCCTCCTCTGAATAAGAGCATGTCTTGAATCAGTATCCTGGGATATCAAAACAAGAATGAAGAACACATAATTAAGAACAAGTTAAATATTTATCATACGATTCATAAAATCATAACAAGATTCGTCTTAGGTTTCATTCCCCTTAGGTATCTAGAGGTTTTAGTTCATAACTAAATAACAAGACATCTCAGAAGAATAAAGAATACAAAACATAAAGAAAACCCAAAACTCCTGAAGGGAAATTGAGGAGAGATCTTCAGTCTTGGTGATGAATCTGGCTTCTCAGATGGATCAATCGACTTCCTTGGAGTAATTCCTTACTCCCCCTTCTTCGTCCCCCCCTTTTCTTCCTCTTCTAGGGTGTATTTATAGGATTTGGAATGCCTAGAAGCCCTCAAAATTAGCCTTTTTCGAATTCGACTTAACTTGAGCTCGGCAGGGACATGGCCGTGTGACACACCCGTGTTCAATTACTTCAGGCAGTGCTCGAGCCTGCCAAATTGACACGGCCATGTAGGCTGCCCGTGTGAGGAAGTCCAGGCCATGTTAGTTCGTACTTTGGCCCATTTTATCTGTTTTTGGCTCGTTTCTCGTTCCTTTCGCTCCCCTATGCTCTCCTAAGTATAAAACATGAAATTAAAGCATTAGGAGCATTGAATTCACCAATTCTAATGAGAAATTATCCATTAAATTCATTAAACATGGGGTAAAAATATGTATAATTTACGGTTTATCAAATACCCCCACACTTAAGCATTTGCTTGTCCTCAAGCAAAATTCCCAACTCATAATCAAAATAAATTCATCTCAACTTATAATTTCTATCGATAATATCTCACATTAATCCATAAGTAATCATACATTGAGAATTCAACTAAAAGAACATAAAAGTTCCAAACATTCCAAGTAGAGCATTTTATTCATGCAAACATAGGTGCCTCACTTCGTGTATGTAATTACCTTTGATTCAGAATGTCACAGAGTTTCACATCCTCACTAAAGATTCACTCAAATCACTCGAGGTGTTTAAGGACAATAGATGAAGCACTGAACAGTCAATAATGAAAAGTCATTACCATAGGCTTGCATGAAAATCAAATCTCCACCACTATAATTTAAGATGATACATCAATCAAAAGGTCTTTAGAGGGTTGTAGTGAGGCTTGGTTAGGGGGTGTGGTTACAAGCTGAAAAAAAGGGTTAGAATCAAGATAGAATTGAAAATTTGCCTAACTAGAAAAAGAGTTAATATTCACTTGCGTGCAACAGAGCTTCTTCTCAGAATATGGAATTACTAATAAATATACATAGTTTTTTTTATTTTTTATTTTATTTTTTTAAGAACAAGTTAAATAACAAAGACTAACTATTAAGAACAAAACATAGCTAAGCAATCTATTCAACTTCAATCTCGACAAAAATAAGGATTAATTTAGGGGATTTCAACAATAATGGGTTAAGGGTTAATATTAAGGTTAATACAAAGAATGGTTTGTTAGGCCCAAGGGGGTTTACTAGAGGTTAATCGTGGAGGTAGGATTTTCATGGCATGAGTGGGTTAATCCTAAGTGCCTTAGTCATTTTGACGTATCAAAACAAATGGTGTGGTCTCGACATGCATAATCAAGCAAGTTCTAGAATAACAGTTCAATACTGACGCACTCAAAACAATAATAAAAGTGAGCATAAAAGAATTATAGATGCTCAAAAGGCTCAAAAATCTCACAAAAATTATCGGTTTTTTATGTTAAAAACTTGTGAATTCCAATTCAAAGTAATACCTAAACTTTGGGGGAACAGCCTAAGATTTTACATTCTTAAAAATCAACTCATCATGCTTGATTCTCTAATGTCTTAAAGTTTAAACAATCAATACATAAATGCATATCTTTTAATCCAAGATATGTCAATCAAAATCATAACTCAATTAAAATTTATCCTAAATATGATATGAAAGCTTTTCAAGAGAACAAGGTAATCAGTCAGGGATTTTTTTGATAATGAAATAAATACCCCCCCCACACTTAAGATGTACATTGCCCTCAATATACAAAGATAGATATTATAGTATATAAAATTAAGATAGGGAGAGAAGTGAAACTTCCTATATGATGAATTCCTCGAACTAGAGTTTTGGAGAGTAATCAGTTCGAGAGTGGAGGAGGATACTTTGGTGGTCGTAGAGGTTCATTAGTCCATAAGTCCTACTCCAAAAGAATATTATATCTAGTGGTAGCTATGGTCATGGTCGAGCAGGACATGACAGTCATAGAGAACCTTTCCCGGTGGAGTTTTAGTTCTTATGTGATGATAAGCTTAAGAGCACTATATAACTGTGATAAAATCAGGAACTTTTTAGGGGATATTAGGAAGAATAATTACTCGAAAAGAAATAACCGAAATTAATAATTAAAAATAAAATTCTAAAATCTAACAAAAATAAAAAGTAGTTTCAATAAAAGATAAAATAATAAAATAATAAACAAATATTTCTAAACATCTTCATCGCTGGATGGTTCGCGAGGTGGGACTGGCGATGAGATGTGGAGGTGCTGACAAATCTGCTATAGAATAGCATCAATGTTGTCAAATCGTTGAAAACATTGCTGCTCGAATCGGGTGAGGCGTTCAGAGATGTCAGCATATGAAGCCGCCGCATGAACTGGACGAGAGGGTGGTAGTGGCTGAGTCAGTGGGTCCTCGTGCTGTGGGGGGACATCATCAGTAATGTCCTCATAGGCCTCCTCATCAATAGATTGGGCGAGACGATACTGTGGAGGATAGGTTCCTCGGTGCCTCTCGATCATCCTCATGCTAAGCATGCTTGAGATGCCCTGTGGAGACATCTGGCCGACGAGGGTGAGGGATGATTCTTGGGCCGCGGTGTTGAGGAGGCCGAAGTGTCGTGCCATCCTAGTCACGTAGGGGCCAATGGAGATGACCCCCCTTTCGATGCTGTTCTGTCTAGTACTGAATCACAAGGGTGATGAAATAGGCAAGGTCGATGACGTGCCCTTGCGACATGCACCATAAGAAGTAGACGTCGTGGGTGTTGACGACGCCAGTGCTCTCTCGCCTCCCTGTAATCGTGTAAGCTAAAATAGCGTGTAAGTACCTCAGGGATGGTCGGAGAACTGATGCCTTGGAGTGGCTAGGACTGTATGAGGCCGTGCTAGAAGCTAAAGTGTGCCAGCACTTTGAGGGAGAGAAATGAATGTGGCGACTGAGAGCATGTAGTTCATTCTCTTCCCTAAACTGCTCCGTATATAGGCCTAGTGTAGCACCAAACCTTGGGACGCTTAGCTGGCGGATTAATCCGCCTAGGGAAAACTGGACCCTGTCGGGATCATCATACCTTGTCATTACGGTCTGAAGATGGAACGTTGAGAATAGTTCTATTGTGAGCTCGAGGTATGTCGACTCGATAATCCCGAAGAACAGCTCTCAAGGGTCGGCGATTAGGAGAGCCCGAATCGCATCGGCCATCTAAACTTGTTCTATGGTACCCCAGTCGATGCAGCGGCCCAAAATAAAGGGTCAGGCCCGAAGTATTTGGAACAATTCTTCTTGGGACCCATTGGGGAATTGGAGGAAAGGGTGACAAATTTCTGCGGTAGGACCCGAGGAAGATGACGCTCCCTTCCTTTTCTATGAAGCGGGGACAGAAAATTTCTTTCATCGTGAAGATGACATCGTATACCTACAATTTGTAAAGAAGAATAATATTTAACACCCCGTACCCGAGACCGTTGCCGGAGTCGAACACGACGTGCTAACAGACATAATACATTTATTTTCACAGTCCATTTGAAAATTTTCCAGACAAGCTGGTTACTGCATCACTGTCGCCTTAAAAATCATATCTTGAGTTTCAAAACTCGAACTCCAGTTTCGTAAATGTTTCCTAAAACTACGCTCATATGTTCATCTACAAATTTTTTTCTAGAATTTTTGGTCGAGCCAATTAGTACAGTTTATTAGTTAAAGTCCCCCTGTTTCAGGGTTCGACTACACTGACCTCTGTGCATTACGACTTGGATATCTCCCTGTACAGGGCTTCAATACTGATGCCGTTTGTTTCTAATGAAACTAGACTCAACAAGGAATATATACATGTAAGGCATGACTTCTAATTATCTCTGGTTAATTTATAATGAATTTCCAAAGTCGGAACAGGGAATCCAGAAACCGTTCTGGCCCTGTTTCACGAAAACTTTAACATCTCATAATATACTGTTCATATGAACGTTCCGTTACTTTCCTATGAAAATAGATTCATCAAGGTTCGGTTAAATAATTTATTCACTATTTAATTACATTCCTACTATTTTTAGTGATTTTTCACATCCACATCACTGCTGCTGCCAGCATCAGCCTTTAGGGTAAACTTTACCTATTACATAGTTTCCATGATTCAACTAGCCCTTTAGCATATATAGCACAAAATATGATCATGATTAACCATTCCAATGGCTAATCGTTCCCAAACATTTCCATACCTCTTAATGAACATCATACAAGACGATTATAATATTAAGCTCAAAGTGTATATAAGCCATTTTCGCATGGCTATCCAAATTTATACAAAATCAAAGGGTCCATGACCAACAACAAAAAGGGTAGTCCTATACATGCCATTTCAAAGTTCAACCAAAAGTGTACCAAAAAGGGGCTTTGATAGTGTGACAACCAAAGTATAGCAATCATATGGCTAAACGGATAATCTCATATGCACAAATTCTCAATATCATACTTACTTCACATTACCAATCCTTATATTCATACACAAAAGATCAACTTAGCCAAGGCCGGAAGCTCATTAATTTACTGAGCGAATATTATTTAAACGGAATCACCACCCTAATGCATATACGAAATGTACCTCATCGTTGGGTTTTATGAGCGTATCAATTTAAATTATTACAGCAAGATCACTCGTTCCCAAACCAAGTACCTTCGGAGTTTAGCCGGATATAGCCACTAGCTCAAATGCCTTCGGGACTTAGCCCGGTTATAGTAACTTGCACAAATGCCTTCGGGACTTAGCCCGGTATAATAACTCGCACAAATGCCTTCGGGACTTAGCCCGAAATTAGTAGCTCGCACAAATGCCTTCAGGACTTAGCCCGGAATTAGTATCTCGCACAAATGCCTTCGGAACTTAGCCCGGAATTAGCCACTAGCTCAAATGCTCTCGGGACTTAGCCCGGTTATCATCCGAACATTCATGCACATATCAAAAAATCATGACACATCTAATTTCATTTTCACAACTAGAGTTCAAACACAAGTCACGTATTAAGCATTCCCATTTCGGCTCACTAGCCACATACAAACAGCATGGTTTAGTTTGCTTTATAACACGATCTCTATGCACATACATTATGACTTAATCAAATCATAAACTAAGTCTCATTGCTCGAAAACTTACCTCGGATGTGGTCGAACGTTTTCGGCGGCTATTCGATAACTTTTTTCTTTCCCTTATCCAACTGTGGTCCTCTAAGCTCTTGAGCTAATTCAAATAAATTTAACTTATTAAAGTCTCATTATGCTAGCTTATGGCCGAATATGACAAGGAGCTTGATAGGTCATATGGCCACCTTTTAGCTCAAATACACAATGGTCATGCGCATTTTTAATCACATTAAGCAATTTAACACAATTCATTTGAACATCAAAAGAGAACCTCAAGGTACTTAGCCCATATATACATTAGGCATTAAAGTCACATATATATATGGAAATCATGAATCAAACTCAACATTTTAGCCCACACTCTCGTTTAGCCGATTATCTAAGCCAAGATAAAAGCATCAATATGCTTGCCTCTAACCGAACACATGCAACACCAACCTATCTCATGTGGCCGAATATACATGTCTAGGTTGAGGCCGAGTATATGCTTAATACTTCCTACAAATATGGTTACTTGTATTGACTACATACCATTTTGTTTCAAATTCAAAACTCGGCTAATACACATATACACACTAGTAAATCAAACACTAACATTTGCACTTCACCTTACTACCATTTCTCATCTAAATAACGTGAACAACAACCACATTTCTCTTCTACTTCCTACCATGGCCGAATGCATCACAACACCATACCATTTCAATTTTGGTCATGGTTAAACAAAGAACTTAATGTCTCACTCAAAAATTGTAAAAAGAAGATTCAAGAGTCATCAATCCACCATCACATGCATCATTACAAAGCTTCACTTTTAGCATGGAAATGACATCAACACCAATCCACCTTAGCCGAATATCATCTCCATGACATAGCAAAGATTTGAACCATGGGCTAGTTAGAACTCAAGCTAACAACTAAAAACATGCATGAGTCTCATGGCACAACATCAAACATACCTTATCCTAGACACAAGTATGGCCGAACCTCCTCCTAATCGTCTTCCAAGCCAAACATGAAGCAAGAGCTCCTTCCTTCTTCCTTAGAACTTTCGGCCAAAAGAAATGAAAAAGGATGGACACTTTTTTTCTTTGTTTTCATCATATTCCCTTTCATTATTTTATTACCATGCTCCTTATTTTATTTTTCCTAACATACATCACTAACATAACATGTTTGTGACATGTTTCCACCCATAGCATGGCCGGCCACTATGCTTTAATTTGGCTGATTTGACATGCAAGGACAAGCACTTTCCCACATATATTAATAGGCCTCTTTAACACTTGCCTAGCATATTTCTAAATTGTCTCACATAAGTCCCTACTAATAAATTTCACATACACTGACCAAATTAAAGTATGGAACTATCACACAAGCATTTACGCACATCATAAACACAGAATATAGCCTTTAATTTTTTTATAAGACTCGGTTTCGTGGTCCCGAAACCACTTTCCGACTAGGGTCAATTTAGGGCTGTGACACATGAATTTGGAAAGCCATGAATTTAAACTACTAATTTTAGCCAAAATATGAACTAAACTCAACCAACAAAATTCTTTTTGATAGCATAATTTCGTGACATTGTAAGGGCATGAGGATGGGCATAATAATGGCATGTGAATGACAAAGGAATGAAGCTTTCCTAACAACCTACATGAACAGAAAATGCATTATAAATAATCTAATAATGCAAGAAATAATGAACAAAATGAACATAGTATGATAAAAATAACAATTATTTTAAGAATAAGCATTAAAAATAAGTAGAATAGAGGTGAAAAGAGTGAACAAATGCTAAGGAAGAGAGATTGGGCGTTAAAAATGGAGTGAGAAGTGGCGCACGGGCATGGCAAGGAGGCTGTGTGGACTTACAGCGGCTAGGGTTAGGGTTTTTGAGTGGGGAAGACAATGAATAGTGCAGCTTATTTATAGATTTTGGGATACATGGCCATGGGACACGCCCGTGTGCCCCAATTTTAGCCCGTGTGTTTTGCGTTTTTTCTATTTTGGTGCATCTGAAATTCGACACATGCCCGTGTGCCTCGGGCGCGTTGGTTAACACGGCTATGTTGCATAACTGTGTCTAGCTTCGTTCGATTCTCCCACGCCCATGTATGCAAGCTCTACGCCCATGTTAATTGGACAGGTTTGACTACGGGTGTGTCGCATGCCCGTGCTATTTTAACAGGTCGTCCACGGTTCTTCCACACGGGCCTGTCGCACGCCCGTGTTGTTTTGGCAGGCTCGACCACGGCCATGTCGCACAGCTATGGCATTTTATCATAGCCCTTGTTGGGGAAATCTTTTACCCTGTTTTCACACGGCCTTAAGCACACCCGTGAGCTTGGCTGTGTCTCTGTGGAAACACCTGTATTCAAGATTTCTATTAGTAAGTTAGGAGTTAAATACAAAAGTTTAAAGAAATAAATATTGTTAGTGCTCAGGTTGCCTCCCGAGAAACGCTTATTTATAGTCTAATCTCGACTTACCTCTCTGTTGAATAATCATGGTGGTTTGAGGAGTTTATTCTCCTCATTCCTGCTATCAATCTCATCAAAATAAGGTTTTAACTGGGTGTTGTTTTCCTTAAAAGTGCCAAACTTGGGATGACTCACCTCCACAGTGCCAATGGAAAAATACTGAGTACCGTAAGAGGGATTTCCTTATTCGGTGTGGTAGTGACAATGTGGGGACCTGCAGCATCTAATAAGACCTTGTCACCAACCTTAAGTTGATTTGGAGAGGCATCGAGCTCGTTTTGGCGTAGTTTCAGTTTGTCTGGTGTTCTTGGTTTGTGCGTCTGCCATTCATCGAGTTCCTCGATTTGTAATCTCTGATCTTTATGAACATGTTCCCTACTATTGCTTAAGAACGACCCGTGTGCTTCCTTCAGACTCATTTTCTGCAAAGTAGGTTGCACTATATTGTTAGGTTTAGTAGAATTGTTTAAATGATCACCTTCAATTCCTGATGTGTTTCCAGAATTGCGAGCTTGAAGGGTGATTGTTTCATCTCCCACTTGGAGTGCGAGTTCACCTGTGCCAACATTAATGATGGTTTTAGTAGTTACTAAAAAGGGCCTTCCTAGATTTAAGGGAGTGTTGCTATCCTCTTCTATGTCTAGAACAATAAAGTCAACGGGAAATATAAATTTATCAATTTTAACAGGCACATCTTCAATAATACCCTTAGGGAATCTTATAGTTTTATCTGTTAATTGAATGCTCATCCTAGTCTGTTTAGGTTTCTTGAGACCTAGTTGCTTAAACATTTTGTAAGGCATGAGTTGATACTAGCCCTTAGATCAGCCAATGTATAATTAACGTCTAAACTACCAATTAAGCAAGGAATCGTAAAACTTCCTGGATCTTTTAGTTTGTTAGGTAGTTTATTTTGGAGAATGGCCGAGCAACCTACGTTCAGCTCCACATGCGATGCCTCGTCCAACTTTCACTTATTTGCTAAAAGCTCCTTTAAAAAATTCATTGCGTTTGGCATCTACGATAGAGCTTCAATAAACGATAAGTTAATATGTAATTTTTTAAGAGTTTAAGGAATTTACCAAATTGTTCATCTGAACGGTCTTTCTTTGTCACGTTGGGGTATGACACACGAGTTTTATATTCGACAGTTATTGGTTTGGTTTTATTATAATCTACCTTACATTGACCTTTGCTTACCACTGTTTCTTGCCTTGGTTCTGGTTCAGGCTCAACGACTCCTTCGTCATCTTGAATATTAATTACGTTGAGCTGTTCCTTTGGGTTAGGTTCGGTATTACTTGGCAAACTACCTTGTGGTCGTTCAGAGATTAGTTTGGAAAGCTGGCCTATCTGAGTCTCGAGCCCTTGGATTGACGCTTGTTGATTCTTAAGTACTGTCTCGGTGTTCTGAAAACGGGTTTCTGACATTGATATGAACTTTGAGAGCATCTATTCAGGATTTGGCTTCTTTTCCTGTTGATAGGCTGGTTGTTGGTAGCCCGGAGGATGTTGTGGTCTTTCATTTCCTTGACCGCCCCACGAGAAATTGGGGTGGTTCCTCCAACCTGCATTATAAGTGTTACTATATGAATTGTTTTGAGGTCGAGGATTATTACCCATGTAATTTAATTGCTCATTATCCATGTTATGGCCATAAGGTTGATATTCTGAATTGCTTGTTCCACCTCCACTTGCTTCACACTGCATTACTAGGTGAACCTGTGAAGAATTAAAAAAACCATCAATCTTTTTATTTAAGATTTCTACCTGATTAGAGAGCATGGTGACCGAATCGACGTTCTAAACGCCGACCATTTTTGTTGGCTTTGTCCTCATGACTTGTCACTGATAGTTATTTAGTGAAATCTCCTCTATAAACTCATAGGCATCTTCCGATGTTTTATTGTTGATGGTTCCGCCAGCAGCTGCATCAACCATTTGCCGAGTCGAACGATTCAGACCATTGTGAAATGTTTGTACTTGGAGCCAAAGCGGTAACCCATGGTGAGGGCACCTTCTCAAAGGGTCATTGTATCTCTCCCATGCATCGTAGAGTTCTTCTAAATCCATCTGCACAAAAGAAGAGATATCATTACGTAATTTAGTCGTTTTAGCCGGTGGAAAATATTTTAGTAAAATTTTTTCGGTCATTTGTTCCCAAATAGTAATTGACCCTCGTGGTAACGAGTTCAACCACTGTTTAGCTTTGTTCCTCAATGAGAAGGGAAACAACCAAAGACGAATGGCATCATCAAAAACGCCATTTATTTTAAATGTATCGCATAGTTCTAAAAAGTTAGCTAAATGAGCGTTGGGATCCTCATCCTGCGAACCATCAAACTGAACAAATTACTATATCATTTGAATAGTGTTAGGTTTTAATTCAAAAGTTTTTGCAGCTATAGCAGGTCTAACTATGCTAGATTCAATTCCTGTTAAAGAAGGTATAGTGTAACACCCCGAACCCGAAACCGACACCGGAGTCGAACACGAGGTGTTAACTGACTTTAACCCCTTATAAAATTTATTTTCCAGACACTGCCCAATCTGTGTACTAGTCATTTTAAAAATCATATCTTGACTTTAGTAACTCGAAAATCAGTTTCGTAATTTTTCCCAGAAACTAGACTCATGTGCCCATCTATGTATTTTTTTCTAGAATTTTTGGTCGGGCCAATTAGTACAGTTTATTAGTCAAAGTCTCCCATGTTGCAGGGGTCGACTACACTGACCTTTTCCCATTACGACTTGGATATCTCCCTACACGGGGCTTCAATACTGATGCCATTTGTTTCTATGAAAACTAGACTCAGAGAGGAATCTATACATATATGGTACGACCCCTAATTATCTCTGGTTAATTTATAATGAATTTCCAAAGTTGGAGCAGGGAATCCAGAAACCGTTCTGGCCCTGTCCCACAAAAATCTGATTATCTCTTAATATACTGCCCATATGATCTTTTCGTTACTTCCTCATGAAAACAGACTCATCGAGCTTCGATTACATAATTTATTCATCAATTAATTCCACTCCTACTATTTTTAGTGATTTTTCAATCTCATGACACTGCTGCTGCCAGCATCTGTTACGAAAGTAACTAGGTCCATTTCATGCCTACCCTTGATCCAACTCAATCGAACATTCGTGCCATTTTCGCATGGCTTAAAGTTTACATGCCAAAGTTCAAGCACAACGTAATAGCTTATACATGCCAAAATGTTCTTCTAAGCCAACTAAGAAGAAAGTACCAAAACTTGCTATCCGGTGTGATGACTTCGATGACGGCCCGATCACGCAAAAAGAGATGTGTCCAAGAAACCTAGAATAGGTGACAAGGAAACACCGAGTGAGTTTATAACTCAGTAAGTCATAAGCTATGCACTACCATCCATCAATAACATTATCACAAGAGAAAACAAAATGGAACGAGGCTAATTACTCCATCCATTCCGAACCATACCATAGTTCCTCCAACCTATCGATTCAATTTCATATCAATTCATGCATTCACATTCCATATACTCATCAATAGGACATTGAAGCATTTTCATAAATCAATTTATTTTCGTTACAATCAAACGACTAAACGGCCTTTCACCCATCCTACGATAAATTTTATGTACGGACTTCAAGTATAGTTGTCACATAGGTTCAAACTTACCGAGCTCAACACCAAGTATAAGCATAGCACCTATTAGCCATGTACTCAAGACACTTACCCGATCCGCTGTCCGCGATCGACTCAATAGTGTCGCACACATAGTGTCCATAATGATTCACGAATGCATATTGAGTCCGCACACTCAGTGCTATATAATCAACTCGCACACTTAGTGCTACGTAATCAAATCGCACACTTAGTGCTACATAGTCAAACTCGCACACTTAGTGCCGCATGGTCAATTCGCACACTTAGTGCATCATATTCATTTCGCACACTTAGTGCAACATAGTCAAATCGCACACTTAGTGCTGTACAATTTAATCCCGCGCACTTAGCGCCAATCTCATGGTCATAAATGGTTATACCCGCACGTTTAGTGCCGAGATCAACAACTCAGTACATCTTACCTCTTTTCTTTTCATTCAACAATTTCATCATCACATACGTACATGCATATATATATGTATATTTATTCATTCCATTCAGCATCAATACATAAACATTATGACCATTTGAAATAATACCAACTACATGCTTAATGACTTACCTTGTGTTGGGTAAGACGGTTCCAACTCGACTACTAAGTGATCTTTTCTTTGCCTTTATCGGATCTAGTTCCCTTTTGCTCTTGAGCTTAAGTTCAACAAAACTTAAAATAGTCATTAATCGACTATTCAAGTATTACTTTCAGAATAATATATATATTGATTTGACCTTCACACACATAGATTATAGTAAGCTTTATAATAGTCAATAAATAACTCATTGGCAAATTTTCATTAATGTTTACAACAAAATCACATATTCACTACGAGCTGTTTTCCTGAGCAGTAGTCGCTAAATTGTTTATAACTGGAGCTACAAAACTCCAAATCACTAGCCGTTAATTTTCCCTGAATATAGACTCGTATATCTTCCATCCATAAAATTTTCAGAATTTTTGGATTGGCCAATCAATACCAGATTTTTCTTAAAGTTTCCCCTGTTTCACTGTTTGACTATTCTGACCACTCTTCACTACGAATCAAATTTCTCATTTTACAGAATTCAAAATGTGTTGTATTTGATCTCATTTGAAACTAGACTCATTAAGGAGTCTAAGCATATAAATTTTATCTTATAATCATTTTTGTACAATTTATAATGATTTCCTAAAAACAGAACAGGGAATCTAGTAGTCATTTTGACTCAGCCCCACAATACTTCAAATATCTCAAGATCGGTAACTCTTTTGTTTTTATAGTTTCTTTTGTAAGAAAATAGACTCTTCAAGCTTTAATGGCATAATTCACTCAGCTTCTAATTCAACTCCTACAAATTATGGCGATTTTCCAAAATCACCTTACTGCTGCTGTCCCCAAACAGATTATTACCAAATCAAATACTAACATTAGCATTTCACCTTAATAGCTAGCTTACCAAGCCTTAATTTAACATATTAATCTTTAACATATCTTTCACTTTTCATCAACAACTATCAAAAAGCTCAAGCACTCATCAATGGCAAAACACAAAATCATCATCAATCCACAAAATTGAACCATGGGTTTTTAGAACTCAAGTCAACTACTAAAACATGCATGCATCTCAAGAACAACATCAAACATACCTTAGTCTAGCAAACCACCATAGCCGATTTTCTCAAGCTCTTCCCCTTCCTTTCTTTCCTCTATTCGGCCAAAGGTGTTCAAGAATGAACACATTTTTTTCTTTTGTTTTCTTTCCTCAACTCACGGCAACAAGGGGGGGTATGGATGAGACCATTTTTTTTCATCACCCTTCCTTTTCATTGTTTAATTATCATGCTCTTTATTTTATTTTTCTTAGCATACATCACTAGCATAACATGTTGGTGACATGTTTCCACCCATAGCATGGCCAGCCACTATGCTTTAATTTGGCTAATTTGACATGCAAGGACAAACACTTTCCCACATATATTAATGGGCCACTTGAACACTTGCCTAGCATATTTCTAAATTGTCTCACATAAGTCCCTACTAATAAATTCCACATACACTGACCAAATTAAAGTATGGAACTATCACACAAGCATTTACGCACATCATAAACACAGAATATAATCTTTAATTATTTATAAGACTCGATTTTGTGGTCCCGAAACCACTTCCCGACTAGGGTCAATTTTGGGCTGTCACAACTGCATAATCATACATAGTGCGTGGAGTAGGATTTTGATTAGCCGCAATTGAAAGATGTAGCTGATTGCCTTGGTTTTCAACCATCTCTTTGATTGGGGGTTGAGTATCGTCTTCTTACTCGTTCTCTATGTATCTTAAGCTGCGCCTTATTTCTCTTTGATTTCTGCGAACTGTACGATTGATTTCTTCGTCAAAAAGTAATGGTCCCGACAGGTTTCTTCTAGTCATAAACTATAAAAATCTGCCAAGAGAAAGAAAAAGTAAATTAATTAGTAATAATAATAATAAATTTAAATTAAATTGCAAGAAAAATAAATGACTAAAGTAATAAAAATTGAGCCTTCCTAACATTTCAGCTCCCCAGCAACGGTGCCAAAAACTTGATCGCGTGATTTCGTTATAGGTTTTAAATATTTATAATTACTCATTCTTGAACTAACTATTATCGCGATGTAGGCAAGTGTACCTATCGAACAGTAGTATAGTTTGAGCAAGACCAGATTATCGAACCCAAAGGAATTAAAAGTACTAGTAATGACTGTCTTTTTATTATATAGTCTAAGAATAAAGAGGTTTTGTTTTAATTAACTAATTATCTAAACTAAGAACGCACAGAGAAAAGAATTGGGGAATTGCTTTTGGGGAAAATTGATTGACTTAAGACAATACCTAAGGAAAAATCTACCTAGACTTTACTTGTTATTCTGGCTCTGAATCGGACGATTTATTCATTCAACTTGTTCCGTAGAGATCCTTAAGTTATGTTATTATCCCTATTCAAGACTAATAACGTTTAATCCCAAGATTGAATAACCAAGACTTTTCTCTAATTAACACTCTCGGGTTGCATTAACTCGATCTATGGATCCCTTTATTAGGTTTCACCTTAATCCAGCAAAATCTTGTCACCCTATTTATAGGCACGCAATCAACTCCGCTTAATTATGACAAATGTACTCTTAACAGGGTCTATTCCTCCTCTGAATAAGAGCATGTCTTGAATCAGTATCCTGGGACATCAAAACAAGAATTAAGAACACATAATTAAGAACAAGTTAAATATTTATCATACGATTCAGAAAATAATAACAAGATTCGTCTTAGGTTTCATTCCCCTTAGGTATCTAGGGGTTTTAATTCATAACTAAATAAGAAGACATCTCAGAAGAATAAAGAATACAAAACATAAAGAAAACCCAAAACTCCTGAAGGGAAATTGAGAGGTCTTCAGTCTTGATGATGAATCCGGCTTCTCAGATGGATCAATCGGCTTCCTTGGAGTAATTTCTTACTCCCCCTTCTTCATTCCCCTTTTCTTCCTCCTCTAGGGTGTATTTATAGGCTTTGGAATGCCTAGAAGCCCTCAAAATTAGCCTTTTCCAAATTGGACTCAACTTGGGCTCGACAGGGATACGCCTGTGTTCGATTACTTCAGGCCATGCTCGAGCTTGCCAAATTGACAGGGCCGTGTGGTCTGCCCGTGTGAATCGTGCTTCGATTCTGCCAAATTGACACGGCTGTGTAGGCTACCCTGTGAGGAAGTCCAGGCCATGTTGAGTTCGTACTTTGGCCCATTTTCTCTGTTTGTGGCCTGTTTCTCATTCCTTTCGCTCTCCTATGCTCTCCTAAGTATAAAACATAAAATTAAAGCATCAGGAGCATCGAATTCACCAATTCTAATGAGAAATCATCCATAAAATGCATTAAACTTGGGGTAAAAATATGTATAATTTAGAGTTTATCAATAATAGTACAGAATCCTTTGGCCCCATATTTTCTAATTTTATCGACCGAAGGTTTATTCAACTGAGTCAAATTAGCTTGTGGCATGGCAGGAACTTGCAGAGGAATGATCGAGGGTGAAGGTTGTGGCACAGCCGGATTAATTTAGATATATTGGGTGAGCCAATCGTTCATCATTTGATAAAAGGCTTTCTTAGCCTCACCATCATGACTACTCGTAGCCGGTCTAGAATCAGATGGCGTTGGCCCTTGCGCGGGAGCAGGCGCATTACCTTCGACATCTTCAGCTACGGATCGTTCGGGATCCATTTATTATATAAAAACACATTTTCATTGTCAGGATCCATCACACTATCGCATTTCATATATATGGCATGTATAGCTAGACTCACATACACTACATTAGTCCTAGAATCGACTAAATCATAGCTCTAATACCGACCAAATGTAACGCTCCTAACCCGTATCCGTCGCCGGACTAGGGTTAAGAGGAATTACCAGACATTATCAAAATAGTTAGCATTCATATCACAATCATCATAGCATCATAGTCATACATCAATACAGAGTCCCTTACACAAGTCAATGAGACCTTAAACATGCTTTAGAAAGGGGTCGGTACTAAATCAAGCTCATACAAAAATTTTCAAAACTTAAACATTTTTTCAAAGTTATAAAGGTCACACGCCCGTGTGAGCAGGCCCTGTGCCTCACACGGCATTAGACACGGCTGTGCGTCTAGGCTGTGGCAAAATAGGGCATACATACTAACTTGTCCACACGTCCACAAGACACGCCCATGTGGCAGGCCGTGTGAAAATTAGGGAGGCTACTGACTTAGGTCATACGGCTAGTCAGAAGCCCATGTGCCAGCCTGTGTGCCACACATGACCAATAGACACACCCGTGTGTCTAGGCCGTGTCAAAACTGTAGGGTATACTGACTTAAAATCGTAGGGTACCACAGGGGACATACGGCCGTGTAACATAACCATGTGTCACACACGGCTGAGACACATGCCTGTGTCTCTGCCCGTGTAGACAAAAATAGGCCATTTACAAGGCCAATTTGCCACCCAAATTTTGTGTGCTCCCTACATGATCAAAACCAAACATTTTGTAACACCCCGTACCCGAGACTGTTGCCGGAGTCGGACACGAGGGGTTCACAGACTAAATTCGCTTACTATCGCAATCCATTTTAAAAATTTCCAGACAGCTGGCTAACTGTGTCGCTGTCACCTTAAAAATCATATCTTGAGTTTCACAACTAGAAAATCAGTTTCGTGATTTTTCCCTGAAACTAGACTCATATGTCCATCTACATATTGTTTTCTAGAATTTTTGGTCTGGCCAATTAGTACAGTTTATTAATTAAAGTCTCCCCTGTTACAGGGTGCGACTATACTGACCTTCATGCATTACAATTTGGATATCTCCCTGTACAGGGCTTCAATACTGATGCCGTTTGTTTCTATAGAAACTAGACTCAGAGAGGAATCTATACATATATGGCATGACGCCTAATTATCTCTGGTTAATTTATAATGAATTTCCGAAGTCGGAACAGGGAATCCAGAAACTGTTCTGGCCCTGTTTCACGAAAACCTAATTATCTCTTAACATACCACTCATATGACCGTTTTGTTTCTTCCATATGAAAGTGGATTCATCAAGGTTAATTTAAATAATTTATTCACTATTTAATTCCATTCCTAATATTTGTAGTGATTTTCCAAATCTACATCACTGCTGCTGTCAGCATCTGCCTTTAAGGTAGACTTTACCTATTTCATAGTTTCCATGATTCAACTAGCCCTTTTAGCATAAATAGCACAAATTATGATAGTGATTAACCATTCCCATGGCCAATCCTTGTTAAGCATATCCACACCTCTCAATAACCATATCCATACCAAATGATTATAACATTATGCTCAAACATATATAAGCCATTTTCGCATGGCTATCCAAAATTATACAAAACCGAAGGGTACATGACCAACAACAAAAGGGTAGTCCTATACATGCCATTTTCAGAGTTCAACCAAAAGTGTACCAAAAGGGTTTTGATAGTGTGGGCGACTTCGACTTCAATAATCCCGAGTCCGATAGCTGACGAACCAAAATCTATAAAACAGAGATTCAAAGAACGGAGTAAGCATTTAATGCTTAGTAAGTTTTAAGCAAAACAAAGTGTTCTCAATCACTATCATTGGTCATTCATTTCAACTGTTCGATGAAGTTAATCTAGAGCTTCATCTCGATCTATAATATCATTAAACGCAACACTTGGCTGCCACATATATACTTTCGAATAATAATGACCTAGATGGTCAAATATTTCCAAAGCACATTCTTCATCGATTTTCAACTTTCAATAATCCTTTCCACTTGTTCATAATCACATCCATACTTTTAAGTATTTCAACATGACAAGTACTAAATTACCATAGGCACATAAAGAACCAACATATTCCTTATCACATATATGTAAGCTTACAAATCATAATCCTTACCTTGTACTGGCACATCTAGCTCAACCCAACCCATACTCAGATCATAAGGCTTTTGGGCAGAATATGCACTAATACATAAGAATATTTCATCGCATACTTTATTATACAAACATACCATTACCAATTAGATCATTCTCACATTTGGAGTTATAATATTAATCACATTTACCTACCTCTTTGATACTGATAATTCACCTCGAAATCACTCCACCGATGAGTAAGTAATACGTACCTGAACATCTTGAATACATAATACTTATTTGATGGTAACTTAATGCAGATACTCAATATCAAAGTCTTACTTGAATCCTAGCATTTAGCCGTCGGGTCTTTAAAGCTCGGATATAGTACGAGCACGAAGCCTACGGACATTAATCAGGATAATATTCTCGCATAAAGCCTGCGGGGTTTTAACCCGGATATAGTACTGACACAATTGCCCTTCGGGACTTATCACATTTATACACTTCCACATCCATCACATTGGCCATTCGGCCTTATCACATATATACACTTTCACATTCATCACATTGGCCATTCGGCCTTATCTCATATATGCATGTTCACATTCATCACATTGGCCATTCGGCCTTATCACACATACACATGTTCACATTCATCACATTGGCCATTCGGCCTTATCACACATACACATGTTCACATTCATCACATTGGCCATTCGGCCTTATCTCATATATGCATGTTCACATTCATCACATTGGCCATTCGGCCTTATCACATATATACACTTTCACATTCATCACATCGGCCATTAGGCCTTATCACATATATATACACTTTCGCATTCATCACATCGGCCATTAGGCCTTATCACATATATACACTTTCACATTCATCACATCGGCCATTAGGCCTTATCACATATATATACACTTTCACATTCATCACATTGGCCATTAGGCCTTATCACATATATACACTTTCACATTTATTCAAATATACTTCACATACCACATATACTATCATGTACAGACTTGGTCTTGGCCGAATCTACATCCATCACTTTCCAATGAATAATTCAATTTTACGCCATACTATCATTTCATATTCGAATACTCATAAGCTTACAATATCACGATTTAGAATTCAAGTATGGGTTTAATCAATAGCTTATGAGCAACTAAAACAAGTTTTATCCATGTTTACAACAAAATCACATATTCACTACGAGCTGTTTTCCTGAGCAATGGTCACTAAATTATTTATAACCGGAGCTAAAAAACTCCAAATCACTTGCCGTTAATTTTTCCTGAATATAGACTCGTATATCTTCCATCCATAAAATTTACAGAATTTTAGGTTTGGCCAATCAATACAAGATTCTTCTTAAAGTTTCCCCTGTTTCACTGTTTGACTAATCTGACCACTCTTCACTACGAATCAAATTTCGCATTTTACAGAATTCAAAATGTGTTGTATTTGATTTCATTTGAAACTATACTCATTAAGGAGTCTAAGCATATAAATTTTATCTTATAACCATTTTTGTACAATTTATAATGATTTTCTAAAAACAGAACAGGGGATTTCGGAGTCATTCTGACACCGTCTCACTCAACTTTAAATATCTCTTTATAGGAAATTTCTTTGCTCACAAGGTCTCTTTTATAAGAAACTAGACTAATTAAGCCTTGATTACATATTTTATTCAGCCTATAATTCCACACCAACAATTTATAGTGATTTTCTAAAATCACGTTACTGCTGCTGTCCAAAGCAAATTATTACAATTTGCTCTTAAATTTCCAAGTCCAAACACATATGAACTTACCATTTGAGTTTAAGACATATCATGGCCACATCATATCTTATTAAATCAACTCATTATGTCCTATTATGATTGAATTTACTCAACGTTTAATCACTCAAAACTTACCTCGGATGTTGTCGAACGATTTCGGCGGCTATTCGATCACTTTTTTCCTTTCCTTTATCCAACTTTGGTTCTCTAAGCTCTTGAGCTTAATCTAGATACAAGTATGGGCAAACCTCCTCCTAATCCTCTTCCAAACCAAACATGAAGCAAGAACTCCTTCCTTCTTCCTTAGAATTTTCGGCCAAAAGAAATGAAAGAGGATGAACAAATTTTCTTTTTTTTCTTTTCTTCACTCACGGCAATGGGGGGGGACAATCACACACATCCTTTCTTTTCTTTTTTTTGTTTCTCATCCTACTAACACTAATATTTTATTGCCCATACCCTTTATTTTATTAATCCTTACATAATGCACTACCCCAACATGTTTATGACATGTTTTTAGCCATAACATCTTGTCCACCCAAGCTCTTTATTTTATTAATCCTTACATAATGCACTACCCCAACATGTTTATGACATGTTTTTAGCCATAACATCTTGTCCACCCATGCTCATGGCCGGCCACTACATATTAGGGGGGAAAATTGACATGCAAGTCCTCCCTTTTGATTACATGCACTATTAGGTCCTTGTAGATTAGCCTATCACATTTCAAAAATGTCACCCATAAGTCCTTTTGACTAAATTCACATGCAATTTACTAAATCGAAGCCTAAAACTTTCACACCTTCATAATCACATATTTTAGACAATAAATATCACATTCAAATAATTTGGTGACTCGGTTTAGCGGTCCTGAAACCGCTTTCCGACTAGGGTCACTTTAGGGGTGTCACACATTTTATACCAAATTCTCAGCCAATCCACAACTAAAACATACATCATTTATGTCATTTCATTAACAACAAATTTTATGCTTTACATTCATACCAAATCATACCATTTCATAAGCTATAATAATATCAAAACATATATTTCATACCTTTAAACACTTCATTCAATCTCATACCATAAACTTACCAACTCTTCAAATAAGCACATATCATAAACTTACCAAATTGAACATTACTATAAACCATCCAAAAACACATCATATTGGCAATATTGTATCACATAATTCATACCAAAAAATCATTCATATACACAACCAAAACCAAGCCAAATCACATGACTAGATATACACATTACCAAACATATTCACAAACTTCTAGCCTATACACGCCATACTTCAATATATACATTTTCAAAAGGTACCAAAATAGAGTTCGATAGCATGGTGATGATCCTCGATGATCCCCGAGCTCCCAATAGCTACGATATCTATAAAACAATTGAAAACACATACAAAGTAAGCTTTCAAAAGCTTAATAAGCCATATATAAATAAACTTATTACAACCACAACTATAAACAAATTATTTGTATAAACCATAGCATAATTCAATGTCAAATTCATATTTTCTCATTTAGCTCAAATACTCATAATCATTTGCTCATATATGCATCACAATTCCATATAACACAATCATATTTCATATGTTCACACATATACTCATATGCTTACCTTTCATTCTCAATCTTATTATACATTTCAAACGTGCCTGAATCGAATACATGTTCACATAGTCATTCATTCTCTCGGAATGCCCGTTACTGTTCAAAATCAATAAGTATACTCAGATAACTCTGAAAGCTCATACAATGCCAGTGTCCCAGACGTTGCCTTACATGTAATCAAATATCAATGCCACTGTCCCAGATAGGGTCTTACACGAAATCAAATATGATATTGATGGCCCAGCCATGGTCTTACACGTAAATCATAAATCGATGCCAACATCCCAGACATGGTCTTACCGAAAACACATATTGGATCCTATGTCATGACATATGTATCCTAACTATTCCTAAGGTTCGTGTGGGACTTTTCAAACGTCAAAACTTTGTCGATACTTTATCGAATATCTCATACTCAACTCATATAATCATTCATAATTGTTCAACAGCATGTAAACAATAATAATTCAATTCAAAACACATTTATTTGTATATTGAATTACCTCGTACAGATTTGAACGAACGGAATCGACTACTCGACGACTTTCGATTTCCCCCACTCTAATTCTGTTTTATTTTGCTCTTGATCTATATAAATTCCAATTTGAATTATTCAAACTCACATTCATTCAAATCAATCCAAAAACACATATTTAGGGCATTTTACAAATTAGTCCTCACATTTTCACATTTTAACAATTTACTCCCTAATTCATAAAATCAAAAAAGACACAAAAGTTCTTTAGACATATGCTTGGCCGAATATTCTTATAGCTCATACAAGCCCACATATTTTATTTATTTCACATTTTAGTCCCTCAAAATCTCATTTTCACTATTTAGTCCAAATTACTCAAATTCATCAAAAATTCAATGGCAAAACATGTTAATCCAACATCAAGCTTTCATTTTTCATCAACTATAATCACAAAGCTCATAAGATCAACAATGGCATAACTCAAAATCATCATCAAATTTAGAAATTGAGGCATGGGCTTGATAGAATACAGAGCAACGATCACAAAAATGTATAAATTATCAAAAACCAAATCAAAACCTTACCTTAATTGATGCTTGAACTAGCCAAACCCTAACTATCTCATTTTATTTTCTTTTTCTTTGATTTTTTGCAAGGATGAACACAAAATGGCCTTATTTCATGTTTTATTTAATTAAAATCAACATAATTAATTAGTTTACCATTTTCCCCTTACATTAAAACATTAATAAACCATTATATAATGTCTAACTAAGTCATTTAATGCATTCTATGGTCAAATAACCATATAAGGACCTCACAAATAATCAGCCATAACAAATAGGCACCTTTAACAAATAGCTAGCCACTTTTACATTTTACGTGATCAACTCCTTTTATCAAATTAAACACACAAATAATCAAATTTTATACGAAATTTTCACACATACTAATTCACATATTATAAAAACGGAAAATAATATTAAAATATTTTTTGACTCAAATTTGTGGTCCCAAAACTACTATTCTGACTGGGGTCTAAACCGGGCTGTTAAACACCCCACAGTGAATAACAAGGTCTCGCGAAACCTTTATCTGTCAACTCTTGCAACTGAGCTTTTAACTGCTATAATTCAGTTAGAGCCATCCTATATGGAGCAGTAGAAATGGGTGCCGTACCCGAAACTAGATCAATACCGAATTCAACTTCTCTAATTGGAGGTAATCTAGGCAAATCTTCTGGAAACATGTCCGGACTCTCACAAACTATCGGTATTGACTTAATCTTCAACTCCGACTAATTTTCATTCGACACAAAAGCAAGATAAGCTTCGTAAACTATTCTTATACACTTTTGAGCGGACATCATAGAAATCACTACAGGCAAGCTATCCGATTCATCTGATCAACCCAGAGAATATCACCATTTCGTAAATTTTCTCCCAAAATTTACTACTACATCATGAGCAGTTAACCAATCCATACCAAGAATTATGTCAAACGCATCAAACGGCAAGAGCATAAGGTTAGCTAGAAAACGGTGACCCCTAATCATCAAAGGACAATTCTTACATACTTTATCAACTAACATGTATTTGCTTAACGGGTTTGACACTTTTATCACAAATTATGTAGATTCAACGAACATACTTATACCAGACACCAATTTCATATAAATATAGGAATGGGTAGATCTCGAATCAATCAAAGTAATAATAGTAGCATAATAGATAGAAAATGTACTCGCAATCACGTCCGGAGATGAAGCCTCTTCGTGAGCGCGAATAGCGTATGTCCTTGTAGGAGCTCTGACATCGGGTCTTGCAGTAGACTCCTTAGGGGAACTCTTGCTGCTCGCTCCATTACCCAGATTTTTCTGCAGTCTACCTTGACTAGCAGTGTTACTCGATCTTGCACTTTGATATCTCTTCTTTTCTGCCATTTCGGGGCACTCTCTATTAAATTGGTCTGGGGAAACACACTTGAAACAGGTTCTGTCACTTCCTCGACACTCACCGGGATGACGTCTACCGCATTGTGGACAGTTCGGTCTACGTGGTTGAGCATTACCAACACTAGTGATCGAGGTGGTTTGGGCCTTAGTACCCGAATACAGTTTATCTCTATTTTTGTTCGGGTGCCCAATGAAAGCATGAGAACGAGAATAGAAATCCCTCGACTTTTTTGACGTGGAATGAAACGACTTTCCCATAGACCTTTTTCTTAAGTCCCTAGCCTCAGACTCGGACTTTCTCTTCTCTTTGGCCAATTCTGATGTGATCCGGCCCGGGTTAATTGAGTCGTTTCACGTAATTGCCCGATCGTCGACGAGGAATAGTTGAGTTATCGGAAATAGGATGAGATAAGGCTAAAGATGCGGAAGCTTTCAAATGGTTTTAAAAGGTGGGCTAAGGAGATGGTAAATTTATAAGGGGTAGTAGGTTCGATTTAATGATAAAAATAAGAAAAAAATGGAAGTTGGATAAATGAAAGCTCGGTTTTGTAAAAAGATATAGTTGGGTAAAATCTTGGGTATTCGGTGGAATGGATAAATGAGCTTAAACACCAGAAACGATTCAACACTAAAAAGTGTCACCCCGATTTCTATTCGGTTCAAGGTGGGATTACGGAATTGTAGAAGGTTGAACGCCACACCAAAGCAAGGTGATAAGTTTAAAAGAGAACGATAGACGCCACTAGCACGCTAGATAAGTCAGATCGAAACTCGTACGAATTTAGAGAGGAGAAAACTCACTCTTTGAACAAAGTTCATTCAAATGATCAAAAGTCAAAAGTCCTTTTACAATGAAAATGAACAACTATTTATAGTGTTCAGCTAGGTAGCCGAATGGCCAAAACAAAGACTTAATGTCTAAGTAATTAATTAGGCTAGAAAAATGCTAGAAAATTTTGGAAATAAAAAACTAAATTGCTGGAGCTAAATTCAGCTGAATTTGAAGCTCAAGGGACGATTTCTAGAAGAGCAAATGCACTTGGAGAAATGGCAGCAGCTAGGTTCAGCCAATTGAGCTTAAATGAGCTCATTAAAATGTAATTCTTGGCTGAAAAGAGACCAGCATTAAAGGTGAACGTGAACAGCCTTGAAGGTGTGAAAAAGGAGTTGGAAAAGTCTTTGGAAGTGTGAACAATGATCAGCCAAATGGTCCTTGGTGTGAACTCCAAATGTGAACGCATAGGTGCTGTTTTGGGAAGTGCATCGGCCAGCTTTTGGAGAATGAATTTAGTTGCTCTTCTTGGCTGAATTAACACCTTGAATTATCATAAAATGAGCCATATCCATGAATCCAACCATTCATGTATTCAGCCATTCATGTATACTCCCATACGTTGTATTGAACCATTCATGCACTTGGACTTTAATGCTCCTTCATGCATTCAGCCATCCTACAAGAAAAAAAACATGAACTAAATTAAGTGCAAATGTATATTCGGCTGAACTAAATGGTATTAAGACAAATTAAATATAATCTAGCCACCTAATTAAATTGGCTAACACAACATAATTATAACATGTAATAAGCTGACAAGTAATTAAGAGCTGTAACTAAATTAACTAATTAACTTAAATAATTAATTTATTCCAGCAAATAAAATTAATTTAGCTAAAGAGCTAATAATGAGCTGAATTGAATTTAAACCAAGCTCAAAGGAGCTGAATTAAGCTCATGTGAGCTAAAATAAAATTCGGTGAGCTGAACCAAGCTAAATGGAGCTTGAGGAGCTGAATTCAAGCTGAAATCAAGGGCATCCTTGGCCAGGGTCGTATCAAATTCCTCGGCCTTACAAGCTCTTTCAACAAGTACAACGAACTCTTTCAGCTCAAGCATACCAAAAAACATCCGAATGTCTTCGTTTAATCCGTCCTCAAACCTCTTGCACATAATGGCTTCGATCGACACAAATTCCTGAACGTATTTGCTGAGTCCCACAAATTCACGCTCGTATTCAGTTACAGTCATTCCACCTTGCTTCAACTCAAGAAACTCTTTCTTTTCTGATCCATAAATCTCTGACTAATATACTTTTTTCGAAACTCCTCTTGGAAAAATTCCCATGTTACCCTCTCCCTCGGTACTACTGAGACAAGTGTCCTCCACCAGTGGTAAGCCAAATCTCTAAGTAGTTATACAACATATTTCATGCACTCCACCAATTTGTATGACAATTCCTCAAAAACCCGAATGGTGTTTTCGAGCCAAAACTTTGCTAGTTCCGGATCATCATCCATGCTACTCAAAACTCTTTAGCTCCTTGCTTTCAAATTTTATCCACCAGAGGTCTATTTAGTCTTATAAAATCCATACCACGGGTGCCACTGGGATAGGCTGGGGAATAGGTGGGGTGGAAGGTGTTGAGCATTTGGGTTCACTGGAACGAACTCCGTATACCAAGCATTCATCATATAGAGAAAGGCTTACTTAGCCTCATCTCCTCCTCCCTGACTCACAGTCACTGGTTTACTCTCAACTACTGCCGCCCCTTGAGCGGGAGTCGGCATATTACTTTCTACATCATCAGCTTCATCTCGATTGGGATCCATTAGTATATGAAAACACAATTTAAAAAGGTTAGGAGTCGTCACACTATCATAATTCATTTATGGCATGTATAGCTAGACTCTCACATATGCTATGTTAGTCTAAGAATCAACTAAACTGCAGGTCTGATACCACTAAATATAACACCCCTTACCCATATCTAATGCCAGAACATGGTACAAGGCGTTATCGGACTAAAACATAAACAATCACACAAAGTCGGGCCATAAAATTTCGTTCAAATTTAAAACTTTTCAATTGCATGCAAATTATCCCTTATAAGGGTCTACGAGGCCCAAAAAATACATCAAAAGTGGTTTGGGACTAACCTGAGAACTTTCAGAATCTTTTCGACACTTAGAAAATTTTCTTGTTTTGGAGAGTCACATGCCCGTGTGGGTAAGCCGTGTGCTCACACATGCCCATGTCGCTAGGGACACACCCGTGTCCTCAACTCGTGTAACTCTCTGACTATGACATCATCATACAAATAGAGTCACACGGCCAAGTCACACGTAGTGTGCTTAGGTCGTGTGGTGAATTAAATTCTCAAAATAAAGTGCAGACTTCACACGGCCTGGGCACACGCCCATGTTTTAAGGTCATGTCCTCTACACAATTGAGACACACGGCTGTGTCTCTGCCCGTGTGTTTACTACTAGGCATTCTATTTTGCATTAATTAGGGTGTAGGGGACACACAGTCGAATCACGCCCATGGGGCAGACCGTGTGTCACACATGGTCTAGACACACACCCGTGTGTCTACCCGTATGGACAAATTTAATGCTATTTTCCAGGCCAATTGCCACCCTCATTAGCACAACACAATCATGGCTCTAAAGGTACTTAAACATACATGAACCTATCTCATGTATGACAATTTCTCATCACATTATACTAAATTAAGACCCTAAATCATGTCAAGCCCCATTCTACCAACACACACATAATAGTCATCATCATTCAACCATCAACAACTAATAGCCATATCATAATGGATTTGGCACATACATGCATAGATGAATTGGCTTACAACCCATTAATCATTGTAAGCCATATCTCATGGCCTTATACAAAATGAATCCTAACACCATCAAAGCCAACGCATTGGCTAAACAAATATGACATATAACAAAATAACAAAGTCCTTATACATGCCATACTCAAAATAATGAGACTAACTATATCGAAAAGATTCCAATTGAAGTACGACCGAGCCTCCGACGTCCTTTGATCCTCGAGCTAGTTTGACGACACTATAAGAAAATAGGAAAAAAGAGGGAGTAAGCATAGAGCTTAATAAGCTTGCATGTAAATAATAAGCAGTAAAAATATGTATTTTCATACATATACATAACATAATTCAATTCATTTTATTCTCAAAAATCATTGTAATCATATCCTATCTCATTCGATTTGTATAATGTTCAATGGAACTCAAGATCATAATCCCTTCATTCTCATCTTACCAAGATTTAATCATTTCATAATCTCGATAACTACGAGCTTGGCTACATACCTGTACTATTTCAACATGATCATACCTCGTTAATTCTTTGAAAAATCCTTGGACTAGCCGTTGAACCACTTGGAATACTAAGGGATACTTAGGAAATCATATGCACATGGTAGGGTGCCAATGCCATATCCCGGATATGGTCTTATATGGGACCACTTATCAATGCCAATGCCATATCCCAAATTTTGTCTTATACGGGATCTCAACAACCCGAATATCATGATATGTAAGCCCTAAGTATTCCTAACGTTCAATTGGCTTTCATCTCCTCAAATCTTCGTCGGACAACATCAATAATACTCACGAAGACAATGTACAATTCATGCAATATCCTAGACATGGTCTTATATAGGATCACATAACGATGCCAATGCCATGTCCCAGACATGGTCTTACATGGGATCATATATTGATGCCGATGCCATATCCCAGATATGGTCTTATACGGGAGCTTAACAACCCAAATATCATGATATGTATGCCCTAAGTATTCCTAAAGTTCAACCGGCTTTCATCTCCTCAAATCTTCGTCAGACAACATCAATAATACTCACAAAGACAATGTACAATTCATGCAACATTAAGTGTTAAACGTATAATAAAATGCTATATCAATTACACACAAACTTACCTCGGTGCAAAAATGTACCTAACTATTCAATTTAGTCCACAACCTTGTTCTTCCCTCGGTTTAGGTCTGGACTTCATTTTTCTTGATCTATAATAGAAAATTTCACTTATTTAATTATCACATTATCCAAATCATTCCATAAATCATACTTTGGTAAAATTAAAATTTTTCCCATAAACTTTCACATATTTACACATTGGTCCCTAAGCTCGTAAAGTGAAATATGTCCAATTTCTTTGTTACCCAAGCCTAGAAGATTCATATTCCCTCTTATAACAGCCCGTATTTTTCATCAAATCACATTTTTAACACCTATTTTTATAAGTTTTACAAACAAGTCCTTTTAGGTGTTTTCACGAAAAATCACTTAGAAAAGATGTTAATTTAACACCAAACTTCCGTATTCCTCCATTAATCATCAAAATACATGCATGAAATGCATGGGTAAATTTTTTAACATAAACCCTAGTAGAAATAGCTAAACCATGCTTCAAGGATCTCAAAAATGCAAAGAACAATAAAAACAGGGCTAGGATTGACTTATTTTCAATCTTCAAAAGTTGAAAAACCTAGTTATGGAGAGCTTGATAATTTCGACTATGGCATGGAGAAGATGAGTAAATTTTGCTTGATTTTTCCCTTTTTATTATTTTATTAGCCAAATGACCAAAATGCCTCTTTCACTAAACTTTCAAATTTTATCCATGCATGCCCATTTTTTTCCATAAAAATAGAAATTGGCCAAATTACTATTTAAGGACATCTAATTAATAATCCAAAGCTATTTCATACTAAAAGCTTCTAGAAACACATACTTTGTAACTTATTCAATTTAGTCCCTAAAGTCAAATTGGACACTTCACTCATAAAATTTCTTCATGAAATTTTCACACAAGCATGGAATCATATCATAGACCTCATAATAATCATAAAATAATGATTTCTACTTTGGATTTGTGGTCTCAAAACCACTATTTTGACTAGACCCTAATTCGGGATGTTACATTGAATCTATAAAGTTTGTGAGTTACATGATCTAGTATGTGAATAAACATGTATTCATCTTATGATTAAGTTAAGTTGTAGTGTTTTATGATAGATAACTTAATTTTTGAATGAATGCTAAGTTATATTTATTAACCATACGAGCTTACTAAGCTTTATAGCTTACTCTATTTACTTTTCCATGTTTTATAGTGATTTTAAAGCTTGCTTAGATTGGGAGTCATCAGAGATCTCATCACACTATCAGCTATCATTTTGGTACTTTTAAACTTGTGTATTTGGTTATGTGGCATGTATAGGAGTTGTGGTTAATATGGTTTATATGTTTATAATGGATTTAGCCAATTGATTTGGCTTGTAAATGAAGTATGTTTTACTTATGTGCATAGCCATGTGATTTCACTTATTTTGGTATATTTAGTTATGTATATATACGTGCAAATGGCCTTTTGTTATGTGGTTGGAAATTGCTATGTGAATGCTTATTGTGGATTGGTATTTTGAATACTAAATGGTTGAATTTTCAGATATGATATGCTTGTGGTTTTATGCAAGATAATGCTTATATGAAGTTAATCATTTAGGTGATTTGTGAATGTGAAATTGGTATGTTTTGATTTGGTAAAACATGATCTTATAAGCATTATAGTTGTTGGTATTGAAATAGCATGATTTAGGCTTAGATGAGATTGGTTTGAATGCCTATTGATGCTATGTTATATGCCATTTGACACGTTTTGGTTTATGCAAATTTGGATGAGAAAGATGGCTTGGTAAATATGCTATTTTTGTCCACACAAGAAGAGATACTGGCATGTGTCTCAGCCGTTTGTGATACACGGTCAGGTGACATGGCCGTGTGTCCCTAAATGTTTAACAAGAAACTAAGTCAATAGCTCCGCATGGCTCAACACACGGGCATGTGACTTGGCCGCGTGGCATAAGCCAATATACACTATAGTTTTGGCATGGCCTAGCACGGGGCCTAGCACACGGGCGTATGAGGCCATTTCGAAGGGTACACGGGCTAGTCACACGAGCGTGTAGTTGGCCATGTGACCGAAGTCAAGGAGTTACATGGGGTCGAATACGGGTTGGGACATAGCCATGTAATCCCATTTCGAATGTCCACACGGCCTCTGACACGGGCGCGTGTCCTCTATACTTTGAAAATTTTTCTTTTTCCAAAAAAAAATTTAAGTTATAGGTTTATTCCCAAACCACTTCTAATGCATGATTTGGACCTTGAGGGCTAGTATTAGGGATAGTATGGGTGAATGTGAATGATTTTTATTTGGATATGAAAAATGTATGCTTTTTTTTACTAAGTCTAGCAATGCTCCGTAAGCCTATTCCAGCGATGGATATGGGCTAGGAGTGTTATATTTATTGGTATCAGAGCTACGACTTAGTCGATTCTTAGACTAACATAGCATATGTGAGAGTTTACCTATACATGCCCATATATAACTTGTGATAGTGTGAGACCTCCTGACAGTTTTAAATCATGTTTTCATATAGCTATGGATCCCAATCAAGCATTGGTTGAAAGTAATGTGCCAGCCTCCATTCACGGAGCAGCGCTGTCTAATTCGAGAGCTGTGTTTGTGAGTTAGGGAGGAGAGGCTAAGGAAGCTTTCTTCCAAATGATGAACGAATGGTTTACTGAGTTTGTCCGAACTAATCTAGCTGTTCAGCAACCTCTAACCCCACCTATTCCCCAACGAGTTCCCGTAGCTCCCCAATGTTAGGAACCTTTACATTTAAGTAAGCCACCTATTGATAAAATTCAAAAAATGAGGCTGAAGAGTTTAGAGCGATAGTTGATGATGATCATGAGAGAGCTGAGTTTTGGCTTGAGAATACAATCTGGGTATTTGATAAATTGTCTTATACGCCAGTTGAATGTGTTAAATGCACTATATCACTTCTGAGAGATATTGCATATCAGAGGTGGAAAACTTTGATATCTATGGTGGGAAGGGAAAGAGTCATGTGGGAATTCTTTCAGACTGAGTTCAGAAAGAAATACATAAGCTAGTGGTTTATTGATCAAAAGTGTAAAGAATTTTTGGAGTTAAAAGAAGGTCATATGATTGTGACTGAGTACGAAAGAGAATTCATGAGACTAAGTAAATACGCTCGAGAATGTGTCTCTACTGAGGAAATTATGTGTAAGCAATTCGAAGATGGGTTCAACGAAGACATTAAGCTTCTAGTTGGGATTCCTAAACTAAAAGAATTTGTTGTGTTTGTTGATAGAGCTTGCAAAGCCAAGGAACCTGGCAAAGAAAAGAGAAAGGCCAATTTTGAGGCTAGAGATTCGATAAAGAGGCTAATGAGTAAACCCTATCATTCTTCTTCAAATAAATCACGGGATTCGTATAATCGTGCGAATGCTTCAGTGGGATATTCTAATCGAAATCGTGGGAAGCAACACGCGAGTCCAAAAACTCCAACTACTTCAGTATCGAGTGTTGGTAGTGTTAGAATCAACAAACCTAAGTGTCAATAGTGTGAAAGATGGCATTTTGGAGATTCCTAGATGAATAAGAAAGCTTGTTTTAGATGTGGATCGCAAGATTATTTTATTTGGGGTTGTCTTGAGTTACCTAAGAAAATTAATTTTTTGAATACAAGACCGAGCAATACAGCTGCCAGAGGGAGACCACCTACAAATACGAGAAATGTAACTAGTAACAAAGGTGCGACAAAGGATTTTGCTGTGAGATCTAAGGCACGAGCACCAGCTAGAGCTTATGTTGTTCGCGCTCACGAAGATGCATCATCACCAGATATTACCACCGGTACATTTTCTCTCTATGACACTGATGTAATTGCCTTGATTGATCTTGGATCGATTCATTCATATGTCTGTATAAATTTAGTGTCTAGTAAGAATTTACCTGTTCAGTCTACCGAATTTGTGATTAAAGTATCGAACCTATTAGGCAAGTATGTCCTAGTTGATAACGTTTGTAAGAATTTTCCTTTAATGATTCGAGGTTACTATTTTCTGGAAAATTTGATGATTTTACCATTTGATGAATTCAATGTGATTTTAGGCATGGATTGGTTGACTCTGCATGATGCTGTTGTGAATTATAGATGAAAGACTATTGAATTGAAATGTTAGAATAGTGAAATTCTTTGAATTGAATCCGATGATTCGAGTAGGTTGCCTGTTGTGATATCGACGATGTTAGTCAGAAATATGTGAGAAAAGGTTGCGATGCTTACCTTGCATATGTACTGGATACAAAAGTTTCTGAATCGAAGATTAAATCAGTGCTAGTGGTTTGTGAATATCAGGATGTGTTTCTAGAAGAGTTACCTGGGTTGCCACCTATCAAAGAGGTCGAGTTTGCTATTGAATTAGTACCGAGAACATCATCGATATTGATAGCTCCGTACAGAATGGTTTCAACAGAAATGAAAGAATTAAAAAGTCAGTTGTAGGAGTTAACAAATAGAGGTTTTGCATGACTTAGTTTTTCACCCTGGGGTGCACCAGTTTTGTTCGTAAAGAAGAAAGATGGAACAATAAGACTATGTATCGACTATCGTCAGCTCAACAAGGTTACAATTAAGAATAAGCATCATTTTCTAAGAATTGATGATTGTTCGATCAGTTGAAATGAGCAACAATATTTTCAAAGATTGATCTGCGATCTGGCTATTATGGGCATTTTGTAAAAGGATTCTTGATGATTAGGGCATAAGGAAGCCATTTTTAAGCTTCAACATTTGGCCTTCATTCCTAGCCTTGCATGTGAGTATTTTTTGTCCCGTTTTTAATGGTTTCTATGTTTTTGGAGTCGTTGTGGCTTAATCTAGCTAGTCGAAGAACTAATTTGCAAAGCTGTTAAAGCCATTGATGAATATGTGTGTATTTTGATGTTTGATGATAGAAAATGAATGGTTCTTGTTAGATAAACAACATTTGTTAAGTGATTTTTGATAAAATTGTCAATTAAGGATTAAATTGATAAATGTGAAAATCATATGGTAAATGTGTGAAATAATGAAATATATGGGCTGCTATGAGAATAGGTAAAATTCGACCAGTATGGATGTGGACTCAATTGCATGAATTTGCATTTTTATGTGCTATAGACTAAATTGTAAAGAATTCAAAATTTAAGGGGAAAAATGTAAATTTTCCATAATATGGAATTTAGATTAAATTGAATAGAATGATAATTAAATAAGTTAAATTTGATTATATAGATCAGGAAAAGCAACGTACGGATATAGATCGAGGGAAAAACAAAGTATTGAACCAGTCAATCTTGTTCTGACATTTTTGTGATTGAGGAAGTTCATATGTTAATAAACATTAATGTAATTGTGTTTTAACTGCTTTATAATTGTATTGTTAATGAATATGACCTTATGGGAATGTCCGACGAAGATTCGGCAATGTAAAATCCCAGTTGAACCTTAGGAATAGGTAGGATACAAATGACATGTCATTAGGGGTTATTGTGTTTGGGTACTGGTTCATACGTTCTATCAGTGGCTGAGTATTTTGGCATGTGTTGCGGATTCTCATCAGCTTGTGTGCGTAGCACCATGTACTTACATTTTGACCGTCAACTTGTGTGAGCAGACCCGTTGATAGCTCGAGAGTGAGCATTATATGAGATATGAGATTAAGATGGCTTCGACCTGGTATTGGCACTTAGGGTGCAAAATTCCTAAGTATCCGATATTATTCCAAATGGTTTAACGGCTATAGTGACGATATGAAAGGGTAAGAGATTGAAACATACCAATGCAGGTATGTACGTAAACCGTATAAGCATTGAATCTATGAAGTTTGTGAGTTACATGATCCAGTATGTGAATTAACATGTATTCACCTTATGATTAAGTTAAATTGTAGTGTTTTATGATAGATAACTTAATTTGTAAATGAATGGTAAGTTATATTTATTAACCATACAAGCTTACTAAGCTTTATAGCTTACTCTGTTTACGTTTTTGTATTTTATAGTGATTTCAAAGCTTGCTCGGATTGGGAGTCATCAGAGATCTCATCACACTATCCATCTGTCATTTTGGTACTTTTAAACTTGTGTATTTGGTTATGTGGCATGTATAGGAGTTGTGGTTAATACGGTTTATATGTTTATAATGGATTTAGCCAATTGATTTGGCTTGTAAATGAAGTATGTTTTGGTTATGTGTACAGCCATGTGATTTAACTTATTTTGGTATATTTAGTTATGTATATATATGTGCAAATGGCCTTTTCTTATGTGGTTGGAAATTGCTATGTGAATGCTTGTTCTAGATTGGTATTTTGAGTACTAAATGGTTGAATTTTGAGATATGGTATGCTTGTGGTTTTATGCAAGATAATGCTTACATGAAGTTAATCATTTAGGTGATTTGTGAATGTGAAACTGGAATGTTTTCAATTGGGAAAAACATGATCTTATGAGCATTATAGATGTTGGTATTGAAATAGCATGATTTTGGGTTAGATAAGATTGTTTGAATGCCTATTGATGCTATGTTATATGCCATTTGACATGTTTTAGTTTATGCAAATTTGGGTGAGAAAGATGGCTTGGTAAATAGGCTAGTTTTCCCCACATAGGCAGAGACACGAGCATGTGTCTCAGCCGTGTGTAATACATGGTCAGATGACACGATCGTGTGTCCCCTGATGTTTAATTAGAATACAAGTTAGCAGCTCCACATGGCTCAGCACACGGGCGTGTGAGTTGGCCATGTGGTATAAGTCAGTACCCTATAGTTTTGGTGCGGCCTAGCACACGGCTTGGCACACTGGTGTGTGAGGCCATTTCGAAGGGTACACAGGCTAGTCACACGAGCATGTGGTTGGCCGTGTGACCCAAGTCAGGGAGTTGCACGGGGTCAGACATGGCTGGGACATAGCCGTGTGATCCCATTTCGAATGTCCACACGGCCTGTGACACGGGTGTGTCTTTGGCCGTGTGAGACACATGATCCATATGGGCGTGTGTCCCCTATACTTTGAAAATTTTCTATGTTTTTCCAAAATTTTTCGTAGGTTATTGGTTTAGTCCCGAACCACTTCTAATGCATGATTTGGGCCTCGAGGGCTAGTATTAGGGACAATATGATTGAATGTGAATGATTTTTATTTGTATATTGAAATTTATGTATGTTCTGTAGCCCTATTCCGACGATGAATATGGGTTGGGGTGTTACATGATGTGATTGATTATGATGGAATTTGTCCCTCTTATTAAGAGGGAGATATCTCTGGGCCCCTCGACGATTGAGGCTGAAAAATGCATGGCCATGCTTGGATGAATTGATGGAGATCAATGTCATTCGTTTTGTCAGTCTAATTAGGTATTGATAAATTAAAGATAAAACGATATAAGGTTGACTTTATCCATGCCTTATACACTATCTAGATATCATGAGACAGAAGGATTATGTTAGGAGCTGTATTTAGGTTGCCCCAAATCATGATGTTTTATTTAACTTGGGTAGCTGTAATGTCTTGCTAGAGGTCACTTATGACTTGTAGGACTAAATATGATTTGGGCCTACTGCCAGCATTAATTGAACCTATAGGGTCACACAATAAGAATGAACAAGAATGGTTAAGTTTATCGCTCTCTTTAAGTAATTTATAATGATAATATTATTTTAAATTACGAGTAATAATCAATTATTATTTTGATTCGAATTTAATATTTGGAAATTTAAATTTGTAGTCAAAATGATAACAAATAGTAATTTTGTTACTATTTCCTGTTAGGTTCAGAAATAATAATAAACGAGATAAAAAAGGGATTTGATATATTCCTTATCCAATAAGAAAATAGAATTTAATTATTATTTAAAAGAGTTATTAAAATTCAAGATAATATCTGATATTCCTTATCAAATAAGGAAAGAGATTCTAAATTATTTAAAAGAGTTTTAAATATATATACAACCTCAAATCTAGTTTTATCGAACCCTATATATATGTGATTTATGTACACTTCTCTTGTAACACAAGTTTTTGGCTATCAATTGTTTTAGAGAATAAACCAAAAACGTTTTGAGAAAACAAAGTTGGAACTAGCATTCCATGTAATGCCCCCACGCCCGAGACCGTCACCGGAATCGAGCTTGAGGGGTTACCGAACATAATTTATCAATTTAAGAACTTCAAATCATTTGTTTCTACATTCACAGCTTTCTAGCTACTCGCGTCACAGTTACAAGAAAAATCATATCTCGAGTTACGAAACTCGAAATCAAGATCCGTAAATTTTCCCTGAATCTAGACTCATATATATATATATATTTATTAATTTTTTTCTAGAATTTTTTATTGGGCCAATTAGTACATTTTATTAATTAAAGTATCCCCTGTTTCAGGGTTTGACTTCTCTGACCTCTGTGTATTACGAATCAGATATATCTCTATACAAAATTTCAATAACTATGAGGTTTGTTTCTATTAAAACTAGACTCAATAAGGAATCTGTACATATAAATAAAAACTTCTAATTATTTTAGTAAAATGTATTATAAATTTTTAAAGTCAGAACAGGGAATCCAGAAATCACTCTGGCCCTGTTTCGTAAAAGTTTAAATATCTCATAAAATATAATTTGTATTCCTGTTTTGTTCAATCCATATGAAAATAGACTCATTAAGCTTCAATTTCATAACTTACTCATCATTTAGTTCCATTTATACTATTTTTAGTGATTTTTCAAATTCATGTCATTGCTGCAGCAATATTCTGTTTTAAGGCAAGTTTCATCTTTCCATGAATTTTTATGAACTAGATAACCTGTTAAACTTCCATGATATCAAACATGATCTAAATTAGCCATCACCATGACTTATCAATATCAAACATTTTCTCAACCAAACATGGCCATATCATAAAATTATTTACACAAAATAGGTATATTGCTATACATGCCATACTTAAGTAGTTGTACAAGCCATTTACCAAGATAAAAGTCCTTTGGATAGTGTGATCGAACCTTCGACCCGTCCCGATTCTCGAGCTGGCTTGTTCAAAACTACAGTGAATGAAAAGGAAGGAGTAAGCATAAATGCTTAGTAAGTTCATATGTAAATAACAAGTAACATAACAATACAAATATACCAAACAACTTTAGCATGGTACCACCAAAACATATATCATATCTTTAAACATCATTCATCATCTTACCACCTTATCATTGTTGTATCTATTTTCAACCCGAGGGTTAAGAACATACCTGTCCAAAGTGTCCATTTCACAACACTTACCCAAAACGTCACTTATATCTTAAGTGCTCTTCCATTAAACTAGAAATTTCACCCGTTGAACACATCGGAATACAACTCGGATACATGGATAATTTGCACATAAGTGCCACATATGTAATCAAGAAATCATGTAACCCGCCCCTAAGTGAACTCGGACTCAACTCAACGAGTTCGGATGCCTAGTTACATCTCACGAACTCAGACTCAACTCAACGAGTTCGGACATTTGCATCCATAAGTGAACTCGGACTCAACTCAACGAGTTCGGATGCTCAACCATCCTAGTGACATGTCACTTGTATCCTAATCTATTCCTAAGGTTCAAACGGGCTTTTTCCCTCGATCTCACATTTGCCGTCTTCCATGGAATATCGGAACCGATACTCGGTAGCAATTCATAGTTATCAAGTAGTAAACATGATTTGCATATTACTCAACATTAAACACAAAGCATAATATTTCACGATTAAAAATTAGCATATCATATAATTAACATTAATAACTTAAAAATAACATTTATGCTACATTATTTACACATGAACATACCTTGGTACCAAAATATAAAGATTTTGCAATTTAGTCCACAATCTTTTCTTTTCCTCGATCACGACTTGAATCTCGTTTTTCTTGATCTATAATACCAAATTAATCTTATTTAATACATACGTTCATCAAAACAGCATTTAATACGAACTTTAAAAAAATTACACTTTTGCCCCTAAACTTTTGCATAATTACACTTTTGCCCCTAGGCTCGAGAATTAAACTTTATTCCTTATTGTTATGTTTTATAACATGCTGATCACTTTTCCCTTCTATGGCAACATCAAATTCTCTCTCTAACATATACTTGTGACTATTAAGTATTTTTGCCGATTAAGCCCTTTTACTCGTTTTCACTAAAAATCGAGTATCACAAGTTGTCTAACATAATTTAAAACCACATATTCTATCATAAAACATCAAAATACACAAATTTCACCTATGGGTATTTTTCCAAATATAAACCCTAGGTTGAATTCTTGCTAGCATAAGCTTAATCGAGCTTCCGGGATCCCAAAAACGTAAAGAACATTAAAAACGGGGCTTGGAATCACTTACTATGGAGCTTGGAAGCTTGAAACAAACCCTAGCTATGGAGAACCCTTGAAATTTCGGCCTAATGAAGAAGATGGACAAAATTGGCTTTTAATTTTGTTTTTAATTTAACTAAATGACCAAAATACCCTGACTACTAAACTTTCCAAAAATTCCTTCCATGTCCTAATTTTGTCCATGAACTTAAAATTGGTCAAATTTCTATTTAAGACCTCCTCATTAATATTCCAAAACAATTTCATACTAAAAACTTCTAGAATGCAAGTTTTACAACTTATTCGATTTAGTCCCTACTTTCAATTTAAGCACTTTAGGCATAGAATTTCATCACGAAATTTTCACACAATCATGCAATCATATCATAAACATCAAAATCATTGTAAAATAATTATTTATATCTCGGATTTGTGGTCACGAAACCACTATTCCGATTAAGCCCTAATTCAGGATATTACAACTCTCCCCCCTTTTAAAGATTTTCGTCCTCGCAAATCTTACCGGTAAACAGGTGTGGGTATTGGTTTCTCAAAGTTTCTTCAAGTTCCCATGTAGTCTCTTCTACCCCATGCTTTTACCACAACACTTTCACAAGTGCAGCACTTTTATTTCTTAGTTGTTTGACTTCTCGAGCTAAAATCTTAATCGGTTCTTCTTCATAAGTCATATCCGGTCGCAGTTCAATTTCTGTCGGTGAAATTATATGTGAAGGATCCGAACGATACCGACATAACATAGATACGTGAAACACATCATGAATATTTTCTAATTCGGGTGGTAACGCTAGCCGATATGCTACCGGTCTAACTTTTTCAATTATTTCATACGGTCCAATAAAACGCGGACTTAACTTGCCCTTTCGTCCAAATCTAAGGACTTTCTTCCATGGAGACACTTTCAAAAATACCTTATCACCAACTTGAAACTCCATTTCCTTTCGTTTCAAATCCGCATAAGATTTCTGTCTATCTGAAGCAGCTTTCAAACAATCTCGAATCACTTTCACCTTTTCTTCGGTTTCTTTTATTAAATCAACTCCATAAATCTAATTTTCCTTGAGTTCAGTCCAATACAATGGCGTCCGACATTTACGACCATATAATGCTTCATAAGGTGCCATCCTCAAACTTGTTTGATAACTATTATTATAAGCAAATTCTACCAACGGTAAATACTTTTCCCAACTACCTTGAAATTCCAATACACAACATCTGAGCATGTCTTCAAGAATCTGAATTACTCTCTCTGATTGTCCATCAGTTTGTGGATGAAAGGCAGTGTTGAAATTTAACTTTGTACCTAATGCTTCTTGCAACTCTTGCCAAAACCGTGAGGTAAACCTCGGATCTCTATCCGAAATGATTGACAAAGATATCCCATTAAGTCTAACAATCTCTCGGATGTACAATTCAGCCAACTTATTAAGAGAATAATCTGTACGTACCGGAATAAAATGAGCCGATTTAGTCAGTCTGTCAACTATTGCCCAGATGGCATTTTTCTTCCCTGGAGTTAACGGCAACCCTGATATAAAATCCATAGTAATCCAATCCCATTTCCATTCAGGAACCATAATAGGCTGGAGTAATCCCGAAGGTACTTGGTGTTCAGCTTTCACTTGTTGACAAACTAAGCACTTTGATACAAACTCGGAAATATCTCTTTTCATTCCACTCCACCAGTACATTTTCTTCAAGTCATTATGTAACACCCCGTACCCGAGTCCATCGCCGGAGTCGGACACAAGGGGTTTGCAGACTTAAATCACTTCTTTGCACAATCCATTTTAAAATTTTCCAGGCAAGCTGGCTAACTGCATCACTGTCACCTTAAAAATCATATCTTGAGTTTCACAACTCGAAAATCAGTTTCGTGATTTTTCCCTGAAACTAGACTCATATATGCATCTACAAATTTTTTTCTAGAATTTTTGGTCGGGCCAATTAGTACAGTTTATTAGTCAAAGTCTCCCCTGTTACAGGGATTGACTACACTGACCTTTGCGAATTACGACTTGGATATCTCCCTGTACAGGGCTTCAATACTGATGCCGTTTGTTTCTATAGAAACTAGACTCAAAAAGGAATCTATTAATATATGGCATGACTTCTAATTATCTCTGGTTAATTTATAATGAATGTTTCGTTACTTTCCTATGAAAATAGATTCATCAAGGTTCGTTTGCATAATTTATTCACTATTTAATTCCATTCCTACTATTTTTAGTGATTTTCCAAATCTACATCACTGCTGCTGTCAGCATCTGCCTTTAAGGTAGACTTTACCCATTTCATAGTTTCCATGATTCAACTAGCCCTTTTAGCATAAATAGCACAAATTATGATAGTGATTAACCATTCCCATGGCCAATCCTTGTTAAGCATATCCATACCAAATGATTATAACATTATGCTCAAACATATATAAGCCATTTTCGCATGGCTATCCAAAATTATACAAATCCAAAGGGTCCATGACCCACAACAAAAAGGGTAGTCCTATACATGCCATTTCAAAGTTTAACCAAAATTGTACCAAAAGGGGGCTTTGATAGTGTGGGAGACTTCGACTTCCAAAAATCCCGAGCCCGATAGCTGACGAACCAAAATCTATAAAACAGAGATTCCAAGAACAGAGTAAGCATTTAATGCTTAGTAAGTTTTAAGCAGTGTCAACAGATAACAATCAAATTATAACATAGTTGTTCGTATTTTTTTATTTCACTCTTCCTTCGGGCATACCATCCCTTTACCGAATATGCACATCTCATCATATACAATAGGCAGATAAACTTTCACATAAAAGTGAGCTCATGTGACATAGATATATCGTATGATTTCACATAACCTCTCACACTGATCCGATGTCACATAATCATAGGAATAGTCTCATAGATTGCTCTCGTATGCATCACATAACTACCTTATGATTTAGTGCAAATCAAGCTCACATATAAACTTGGAGTACATACCTGTTTAACCTTTCGCATTGAATATATTTATAAGCAATTCTTATTACGAAGTCTTACCCGGACATAATCTCCACACGAAGTTATCGGGTCTTACCCGGACAAAATCCCCACACGTAGTCATCGGGTCTTTAGAGCTCGGATATAGTACGAGCACGAAGCTTACGGACATTAATCAGTGATAATATTCTCGCATAAAGCCTGCGGAGTTTTAACCCGGATATAGTACTGACACAAATGCCCTTCGGGACTTATCACATTTATACACTTTCACATCCATCACGTTGGCCACTCGGCCCTGTCACATATATACACTTTCACATTCATCACATCGGCCATTAGGCCTTATCACATATATGCACTTTCACATTCATCACATCGGCCATTAGGCCTTATCACATATATGCACTTTCACGTTCATCACATCGGCCATTAGGCCTTATCACATATATACACTTTCACATTCATCACATCGGCCATTAGGCCTTATCACATATATGCACTTTCACATTCATCACATCGGCCATTAGGCCTTATCACATATATACACTTTCACATTCATCACATCGGCCATTAGGCCTTATCACATATATACACTTTCACATTCATCACATCGGCCATTAGGCCTTATCTCATATATGCATGTTCACATCCACCACATAGAATCCTAAATCAAAATATAGATTTTCATGTATTCACATCACAATTATCCAAATATACTTCACATACCACATATATTTTCACGTATACACACTGTCTTGGCTGAATCTACATCTATCATTTTCCAATATCACAATTTAGAATTCACGTATGGGTTTAATCAATAGCTTATGAGCAACTAAAACAAGTTTATCAAGGTTTACAACACAATCTCAAATTCAGCACAAGCTGTTTTTCTTGAGCAATAGTCACTAAATTATTTATAACTGGAGCTACAAAACTCCAAATCACTTTCCGTTAATTTTTCCTGAATTTAGACTCGTATATCTTCCATCCATAAAATTTCCAGAATTTTAGGTTTGGCCAATCAATACCAGATTTTTCTTAAAGTTTCCCCTGTTTCACAGTTTGACTAATCTGACCACTCTTCACTACGACTCAAATTTCTCATTTTACAGAAATCAAAATGTGTTGTATTTGATTTCATTTGAAACTAGACTCATTAAGGAGTCTAAGCATATAAATTTTATCTTATAACCATTTTTTTACAATTTATAATGATTTTCTAAATACAGAACAGAGGATTACAGTGTCATTCTGCGCTATCTCACACAACTTTAAGTATCTCATTATCAGAAATTCCTTTGCTTACACGGTTTCTTTTATAAGAAACTAGACTCATTAATCTTTAATTTCATGTCTCATTCAGCCTCTAATTCAAATCCATAAATTTATGGTGATTTTCTAAAGTCACGTTACCGCTGCTATCCTAAGCAGACTATTTCAAATTACCCTTAAATTCCCAAGCTCAAACACTTAAGAACTTACCATTTGAACTTAGAACATATCATGTCCACATCATATCTTATTAAATCAACTCATCATGTCCTATTGTAATTGAATTTACTCAACGTTTAATCACTTAAAACTTACCTCGGATGTTGTCGAACGATTTCGGCGGCTATTCGACCACTTTTTCCTTCCCTTTATCGGATTTAGTTCCCCTTTGCTCTTGAGCTTAATTCAAACAAATTTAACTCATTAAAGTCTCATTTTGCTAGCTTATGGCCGAATATACACATAACTTATGTATTTATTCATGTGGCCGAACATACATGTCTATGTTGGGGCCGATTGCATCACAACACCATACCATTCCAATTTTTGGTCATGGTTAAACAAAGAACTTAATGTCTCACTCAAAAATGCTAAAAAGAAGATTCAAGAATCATCAATCCACCATCACATGCACCATTACAAAGCTTCACTTTTAGCATGCAAATGATATCAACACCAATCCACCTTGGCCGAATATCATCTCCATGACGTAGTAAAGATTTGAACCATGGGCTATTTAGAACTCAAGCTAACTACTAAAACATGCATGCATCTCATGGAACATCATCAAACATACCTTAGTCTATCAAACCACCATAGCCGATTTCCTCAAAGCTCTTTTTCCTTCTTTTTCTTTCTCCTATTCGGCCAAGAACAACATGAGAGCCTTTCTCTTCTTTTTTTTTTGTCATGCATGAGAATGATGAACACATTTTTTTCTCTTTGTTTTCTTCCTTCAATTTCTTATTAGTTTATTGCCCATGCTTCTTATTTTATTCTTCCATTAACACAACATATTTCATGACATGTTTTGCCCATGCTTCTTATTTTATTTTTCCATTAACACAACATGTTTTGCCCATCATCCCTTGTCATGGCCGGCCACTAGTACTTAAATGGGGGGAAATTGACATGCAAGTCCACCCCTTTGATTACATGCACTATTAGGCCACTTGCATTTGCCTAGCACATTTCTAAATTTTCTCACATAAGTCCTATCAACTAAATTCACATGCAAATTACTAAATCGAAGCTTAAAACTTTCACACATTTATATTCACATATTTTAGGCAATAATTATCACATTCAAATAATTTGGTGACTCGGTCTAGCGGTCCCGAGACCGCTTTCCGACTAGGGTCACTTTAGGGGTGTCACACATTATACATCTTCGTACTGCCCGGATGAACCGCTAAACAACCATTATGTGCTTCATGCAAAATCTTTTGAATCAACTCATCATTTTTCGATACACAAATCCGATTTTTAAACATCAAACAACCATCAGAACTGATTCTAAAATCTGATCCCGTATCAGCTTCACACTGTTTTCTTTTGGCTAGCAAATCTTGATCATTTTTTTGAGCTTCAGAAATCTCTTGTAAAAACATCGGTCTTGCTCTTAACTCTGCTAGAATCGAACCGTCATCTAAAATTTTCAACTGAGTGTTCATAACTCTCAAAGCAAACAACAACTTTCTGCTTAAAGCATCGGCAACCACATTCGCTTTTCCCGGATGATAATCGATAACAAGCTCGTAATCTTTCAATAACTCCAACCATCTTCGCTGTCTCAAATTCAAGTCTTTTTGTGACATCAAGTATTTCAGACTTTTGTGATTGGTATATACTCGGCACTTTTCACCATACATATAATGTCGCCAAATCTTCAAATCAAATACCACCACAGCCAATTCCAAATCGTGAGTAGGATAATTCTTCTCATGAGGTTTTAACTGTCTCGAAGCATAAGCCACCACTTTTCCTTCTTGCATGAGTACACACCCCAAACCATTTAGAGAAGCATCACTATACACCACAAATTCTTTACCTGATTCAGGTTGTATCAACACTGGTGCTTCAGTTAATAACTTTTTCAATTCTTCGAAACTCTGTTGACATTCTTCCGTCCATTCAAATTTAACATCCTTTCATAGTAGTCTAGTCATAGGAGCAGCAATTATAGAAAATCCATTTACGAACCACTGATATTACCCAGCTAGCCCCAAGAAACTTTTAACTTCAGTTACGTTTTTCGGTGGTTTCCAATCAACAATGGCTGAAATTTTACTAGGATCAACCCGTATACCATCACCTGAAACAATATGACCCAAAAATCCAACTTCCCGGAGCCAAAATTCACTTTTACTAAACTTAGCATACAGCTGCTTATCTCTCAAAGTTTGCAAAACTATCCTCAAATGCTCAGCATGCTCTGTCTCATCTTTTGAATAAATTAAAATATCATCTATAAACACCATAACAAATCTGTCCAAGTATGGCTGAAATATGCGATTCATTAAATCCATAAACACAGCAGGAGCATTTGTCAACCCGAATGGCATAACTAAAAATTCATAATGACCGTACCTTGTTCTAAAAGCTGTTTTAGGCACATCTGACTCTTTTACTCGCAGCTGATAATACCCAGATCTCAAGTCAATCTTTGAAAACCATGTCGCTCCTTTCAGCTGATCAAACAAATCATCAATTCTCGGCAACGGATACTTGTTTTTGATTGTCACCTTATTTAACTGCCGATAATCAACACATAATCTCATAGAACCATCCTTCTTTTTCACAAATAACACGGGAGCACCCCAAGGTGAAAAACTCGGTCTCACAAAGCCTTTATCATCAACTCTTGCAACTGCGACTTTAATTCTTTCAACTCTGTTGGTGCCATTCTATATGGAGCAATCGAGATCAGAGCTGTTCCTGGTATTAAATCAATACAAATTCTACTTCCCTGACTGGATGCAAACCCGGCAATTCTTCTGGAAATGCGTCCGCAAATTCACACACAACCGGCACTGATTCAACTTTCTTTTCAACTTATTTTGTATTAATTACATACGCTAAATAAGCTTCATAACCCTTTCTCAAATATCTCTGAGCCGACATCGAAGAAATCATACTAGATAATGCCTCTGATTTGTCTGGTTCAACCCGCAGAATTTCACCACTTTCACACTTTAATTCTATAACCTTTTCTTTGCAATTTATTATAGCATCATGCAATGTCAACCAATCCATACCCAAAATAACATCAAATTCATCAAACGGCAACAACATCAAGTCGACCGGAAAGTAATGACCCCGAATCATTAAAGGGCATTTCTTGTTTACTTTATCAACTATCACGCATTTGCCTAACGGGTTCGACACTCTAATCATAAATTCTGTGTTCTCAACAGGTATATTCATACTAGACACCAGTTTAATGCATACGTATGAATGAGTAGAACCAGGATCAATCAAAGCAATAACATTAATATCATAAAGAGAAAATGTACCGGTAATCACATCGGGTGAGGAAGCATCTTCACACGCTTTAATAGCATAAGTTCTAGCCGGAGCTCTTCCCTCAGATCTAACTGCTGCATCTCTAGCTACATTCTTATTGCTTGTTTCACTTCCAGCTTTTCTCGGATACCTTCCCCTCGAGTTTGCACCACTAGCTTTTACACTCTGAAATTTTTCTTTCTCAGCTCTCTCAGGGCAGTCTCTAATAAAATGATCCGGAGAACCACATCGAAAACATTCATTTGCTCTGCACGGACCAAAATGATTTCTACCACACCGCTGGCACTCGGGTTTAACAAATCTCGAGTTCCCTACACTGGCTGTAGAAGTATTCTGAGATTTAGAACCCACATTCTGCTTCTTAAAATTTCCATATGATTGCCCAGCTGAAACTTGGGAACGAGGATTCATATTTCTTGACTTTCCGGGTTGCTGTGAAGGTGCCTTACTCATTGGCCTTTTCTTCCAATTTCATGTCTCAGCCTCTACCTTCCTCTTCTCTTTAAGTAGTTCTTCAGACTTACAAGCTCGATCAACTAGAACTACCATTTCTTTCAGTTCAAGGATCCCGACAAATACTTTAATGTCTTCGTTGAGCCCGTCTTCAAATCGTCGGCACATCTTGGCTTCTGTAGGAACATATTCCCTGACATACTTACTCAATCGAACAAACTCTCTTTCATATTCTGAGACTGTCATATTACCTTGCTTCAGCTCAAGAAACTCTTTACATTTCTGATCAATAAATCTTTCACTAATATATTTCTTACGAAACTCTTCTTGAAAGAATTCCCAGGTTACCCTCTCTTTCGGTACCACAGAAATCAAAGTCTTCCACCAATTATAGGCTGAATCTCTCAACAAAGATGTAGCACATTTCAAACATTCTTCAAGTGTACAAGATAATTCATCAAATACCTGGACAGAATTTTCAAGCCAGAACTCTGCTTTCTCTGCATCATCATCAATATTTGCTCTAAATTCTTCAGCCCCTTGTTTACGAATTCTATCAACGGGGGTTCTGTGAAATTTTTGTCATATCCACTCCTTGAGGCATTGGAGGCATAGGTTGAGGAATTGAGGGAGGTGGGGGAGGTCGTACATTTGGGTTCGTACGAACGAACTCAGTGTACCATGCACTCATCATTTGGAGAAAGGCTTCCCGATCCCTTTCTCCTCCTCCCTGACCAACAGTAGGAGGTGGGTTTTCAGTCGGCGCTGCCCCTTCAGCAGGAGCTGGCGCATTACTCCCTACTTCATCTGCCACAGCTGGATCGGGATCCATTTACTATATAAAAATCATTTAAAAAGGTCAGAAGTCGTCACACTATCACAATTCATACATATGGCATGTATAGCAAAATCCGTACATACAACACGTAGTCCGAGAACCGACATAAACCTGCTCTGATACCACTAAATGTAACGCCCCCATGCCCGAGACCATCACCGGAGTCGAGCTTGAGGGGTTACTGAACATAATTTATCAATTTAAGAACTTCAAATCATTTATTTCTACATTCACAGCTTTCTAGCTACTCGCGTCACAGTTACAAGAAAAATCATATCTTGAGTTACGAAACTCGAACTCAAGATCCGTAAATTTTCCCTAAATCTAGACTCATATATCTATTTACTAATATTTTTCTAGAATTTTTTATTAGGCCAATTAGTACAGTTTAATAATTAAAGTATCCCCTGTTTCAGGGTTCGACTTCTCTGACCTCTGTGAATTACGAATCAGATATATCTCTATACAAAATTTCAATCACTATGAGGTTTGTTTATATTAAAACTAGACTCAATAAGGAATCTGTACATATAAATAACAACTTCTAATTATTTTAGTAAAATGTATTATAAATTTTTAAAGTCAGAACAGGGGATCCAGAAATCACTCTGGCCCTATTTCGCAAAAGTTTACATATATCATAAAATATAATTTATATTCCTATTTTGTTTAGTCCATATGAAAATAGACTCATTAAGCTTCAATTTCATAACTTACTCATCATTTAGTTCCATTTATACTATTTTTAGTGATTTTTCAAATTCATGTCATTGCTGCAGCAATATTCTGTTTTAAGGCAAGTTTCATCTTTCCATGAATTTTTATGAACTAGATAACCTGTTAAACTTCCATGATATCAAACATGATCTAAATTAGCCATCACCATGACTTATCAATATCAAACATTTTCTCAACCAAACATGGCCATATCATAAAATTATTTACACAAAATAGGTATATTGCTATACATGCCATACTTAAGTAGTTGTACAAGCCATTTACCAAGATAAAAGTCCTTTGGATAGTGTGATCGAACCTTCGACCCGTCCTGATTCTCGAGCTGGCTTGTTCAAAACTACAGTGAATGAAAAGGAAGGATTAAGCATAAATGCTTAGTAAGTTCATATGTAAATAACAGGTAACATAACAATACAAATATACCAAACAACTTTAGCATGGTACCACCAAAACATATATCATATCTTTAAACATCATTCATCATCTTACCACCTTATCGTTGTTGTATCTATTTTCAACCCAAGGGTTAAGAACATACCTGTCCAAAGTGTCCATTTCACAACACTTACCCAAAACGTCACTTATATCTTAAGTGCTCTTCCATTAAACTAGAAATTTCACCCATTGAACACATCGGAATACAACTCGGATACATGGATAATTTGCACATAAGTGCCACATATGTAGTCAAGAAATCATGTAACCCGCCCCTAAGTGAACTCGGACTCAACTCAACGAGCTCGGGTGTTCGCATCCATAAATGAACTCGGACTCAACTCAACAAGTTCGGATGCCTAGTTAGATCTCACGAACTCGGACTCAACTCAACGAGTTCGGACATTTTCATCCATAAGTGAACTCGGACTCAACTCAACGAGTTCGGATGCTCAACCATCCTAGTGACATGTCACTTGTATCCTAATCTATTCCTAAGGTTCAAATGGGCTTTTCCCCTCAATCTCACATTTTCCGTCTTCCATGGAATATCGGAACCGATACTCGGTAGCAATTCATATTTATCAAGTAGTAAACATGATTTGCATATTACTCAACATTAAACACAAAGCATAATATTTCACGATTAAAAATCAGCATATCATATAATTAACATTAATAACTTAAAAATAACATTTATGCTACATTATTTACACATGAACTTACCTTGGTACCAAAATATAAAGATTTTGCAATTTAGTCCATAATCTTTTCTTTTCCTCGATCACGACTTGAATCTCGTTTTTCTTGATCTATAATACCAAATTAATCTTATTTAATACATACATTCATCAAAACAGCATTTAATACGAACTTTAAAAAAATTACACTTTTGCCCCTAAACTTTTGCATAATTACACTTTTGCCCCTAGGCTCGGGAATTAAACTTTATTCCTTATTCTTATGTTTTATAACATGCTGATCACTTTTCCCTTCTATGGCAACATCAAATTCTCTCTCTAACATACACTTGTGACTATTAGGTATTTTTACCGACTAAGCCCTTTTACTCGTTTTCACTAAAAACCGAGTAGCACAAGTTGTCTAACATAATTTAAAACCCCATATTCTATCATAAAACATCAAAATACACAAATTTCACCTATGGGTATTTTTCCAAATATAAACCCTAGGTTGAATTATTGCTAGCATAAGCTTAATCGAGCTTCCGGGATCCCAAAAACGTAAAGAACATTAAAAACGGGGCTTGGAATCACTTACTATGGAGCTTGGAAGCTTGAAACAAACCCTAGCTATGGAGAACCCTTGAAATTTCGGCCTAATGTAGAAGATGGACAAAAATTGGCTTTTAGTTTTGTTTTTAATTCATTTTAATAACTAAATGACCAAAATACCCTTACTACTAAACTTTCCAAAAATTCCTTCCATGTCCTAATTTTGTCCATGAACTTAAAATTGGTCAAATTTCTATTTAAGACCTCCACATTAATATTCCAAAACAATTTCATACTAAAAACTTCTAGAATGCAAGTTTTGCAACTTATTCGATTTAGTCCCTACTTTCAATTTAAGCACTTTAGGCATAGAATTTCATCACAAAATTTTCACACAATCATGCAATCATAGCATAAACATCAAAATCATTGTAAAATAATTATTTCTATCTCGGATTTGTGGTCACGAAACCACTATTCTGATTAAGCCCTAATTCAGGATATTACATTCCATTTGATCGTTCATCGTTCATTCGAGTGTGTATACTTGTAGAGGGTGGTCGTCTTCCAACAAGGCAGCACCTTTCGAGATCTGATTCAAATCAATCGTTAATATCTAGAAGTTTAACAAAACAAGGTAATTTTTGTTATTCCCTTTTCAATTTGCACGTATTGCATGAGATCCTTGGTAGTTTGTAAGATATCAATTTTATTTTCTGCCGTGTTATGTTCGTATGAGATTCAAACTCTATCTGATATACCAACAGTGGTATCAGAGCGTCTTGTTGTATGTATTTATCATGCTTGCGCTATATTTGAACCGCATGATGTTGTTGTATGTAGTGTTGCCTATTGCATGGTGTATAGTATAACAATTTGGTTTTGACCCTAGTCGGAACAGTGGTTTTGAGACCACATATCTGAGTCAAAAAATAGTTAAATATTATTTTTCATGCTTATGATGTATGAATTAGCATATGTGAAAGTTTCGTCTAAAAATTTGATTATTGTTGTGCTCAATTTGAATAAAAAAACCTAATCGCATAAAATGCAAACGTTGCTTGCTACTTGTTAAAAGTGCTTGTTTGATTTGGCTTTATAAATGAGAGGTCCTTATTATGTAATTTGACCATTGGGAGTTTGAATGGACATAAATGGGCATTACTTAATGGATTTTAAGTGATATTAATAAGGCCATTTTAGTAAAATGTATATTAATATGTGATTAATAAAACAAAGCTTAAAAATTGTTCATCCATTATCACTCATAGCCAAAATTAGCAAAGAAAAAGAAAGAATAAAAGCTCTTAGGGTTTCAGCACTTGTGGTTGTGATTATGGTATGGTGTTTGATTCGTTTTTGATAATTTCTACGTTTTTGTAATCATTGCTTCATATACTATCAAGCCCATGCCTCAATTTCTGATTTTGATGATGATTTTGAAATGTTCCATGGATGAATTCATGAGCTTTATGTTGTTTATTGATGAAATATGAAAGTTTGATGTTGGGTTTATATGTTTTATCTTTGGATTTTTGATGATTTTGAGTAAAATGGGCTAAATTATGAAATTTGTAAATTGAGGGATTAAAATGTGAAATAAATGAAATGTGTAGACTTGTATGAGTGCTATAAGTATTCAACCAAGCACGAGTATATGCAAATTATGTGTATTTTGTGATTTTGTGAATTAAGGACTAAAGTGTCAAAATGTGAAAATGTGAGGATTAAATTGTGAAATGCCCTAAATGAATGTTTATGGATTGATTTGAATTATTTGATGAATAAAAGGGTTAATTTTGAATACATATAGATCAAGAAATGAGGAATTCAAATTTAGACTGAGGGAAGTCAAAGATTATAGAGTAAACTGTCCGAGTCGACAATTCCGAGTACAAGGTAAGTTCGTACGTAAAACTTGATATTGCAAGTATGTTTTGATGTTTTGATTATACATATATTTTATATATATTTGGTTTGGATGAATACGATGATAAATCAATGGTTTTTGGCACAAAGTGTGCGATTTAAACTAGCTTCGGCTATATGAGGCAGTAAGTGTACGATACCGAGATAGCTTCAGTTAATTGAGATGGCACTAAGTGTGCGGAATTATTATAGCTTCAGCTAATCTTTAAAGCACTAAGTGTACAGATGTTTAAAGCATTGGTAATCTTCGAAAAGTCTTAAAATATCCGAACAGGAGGTGAGAATGAAAATGAATGAATTTGGGAAGGTTCAGGTACGTATGATACCTATGTGATAAATGGTATTATTCTTATAATATTCATTGAATTGATAAGAACAAATGGATGGTGTTGGCATAAAATTGATAGATGAATTGAGAATTTATAAGTACTTATGTGTTGATGTTTTATATTTTATACAATGTTGATGATTTTTGGTACGAGCTTACTAAGCTTTTGAAAGCTTACTCTGTGTATGTTTGCATTGCATTATAGAAATCGAAGCTACTATGAGCTCGGGGATCATCAAGGATCATCACCACACTATCGAATCTCATTTTGGTACTTTTTGAAAATGTATATAGTAAAGTATGGCATGAATAGGCTAGAAGTACTTTGGATAGGTTTTGTAATGTTTATATTTAGCCATGTGATATGGTTTAGTATGGTTGTGCATATGTCATGGTTTTGGTAAAAGATATGTGATGCAATATGTTATATTTGATATGTTTGAGTTGAATAAAAGAAATGGTATTGTATTTTATGTCATGAATGGCTTATGTGTTGATTGTGAATTGGTCATATAATGTGTAAAAATATGCTTGGTTTGGTGCTTGTAGGTTTGACCCAATTAGGGTGGCAAGTTGGCTATTCAAATGACCTATTTTTGTCCACACATGTGACAGCCTTAAATTGACCCTAGTCGGGAAGTGGTTTCGGGACCACGAAACCGAGCCATAAGAAAATAATTAACAGTCATATTTAATGCTTATTATATATGAACATGCACGTGTGAAAATTTCATGCTTAAATTTTGTATATAGTATGTGAAATTTATCAAATAGGACTTGTGTGAGAAAATTTAGGATTGTGCTAGGCAAATGTCAAAGTGGCCTATTAATGCATGTTAGAAAATGCTTGTACTTGCATGTCAAATTACCCAAATTTTAGATAGTGGCCGGCCATGGTATGGGTTAAAACATATTATAAATATTTTGTGTTAAAAATAATAAAATAAAAGGGTTAGTAATAAAGTAATAAAAATTGGGGGGTGAAGAAAACAAAGTTCATCTTTGTTCTTCCTTGCCGAATTGAAAAGAAGAGAAGGGGGGAGACTTTCGGTCATGGAAGGAGAAGAAAGGTTAGTGAAAGGTGTTAGATTTGTTTTGAAATTCAAGCTTGTTTTAGGTTAATCATCTTGTTTCTTACTTAGCCCATGCCAAAAATCTTGAATCTTGATGGATGTATGGCACATTCGGTTATGGTTAATGAGGAGATAATTTGATTTTAGCCTTTAAACTTTGAGGAAGAAATTGTTGTTGCAAGAAGTTGAGCTTATTGATAGTATAAATTTCTAATGTACCTATGGTAATAGCTGAACATGTAGTTGTTTAATGTTTTGAACAAGTGCCGTTTAGATATTCTAAAATTGTCTAAATTAGATGTTTAATCATCTAAGGGTTCGGCATTGTACATTCTTGTTAAGAGTTTGATTTGAAATCATGAGATCTTGTTGACTTGTGTTTAAATGGCATTCGGTCATGGTCTATGGGTGTTTGCTAATCCGGTTTAAGTGCATAGGTGCTAAATACTTTGTATTGGAAATTTTGATGTATAAGTAGAAGTTAATTAAGATGATATTGGGTAAATTTTTAGCTTAGTTGTGTTAAGTATTCGGCAATATTCATAATAATGAATATGAGAGTGTATATAAATATGTGGATGTGCATAACTTAAGTAATCGACTAAAATATGAACACCACATAAGTATATATATATACTTATATGTATGTTAGTGCCTTATGTATACACCTTGTGTCATTGAGACTTTTGAAAATAAATATGTATTAAAGTTATATTTGTAGTAGTTTAATGTGACATACCAAGTTCACAAATTTGAAAGCGAAATGGTGATAGACTTAAGTGGTAAATTGATTCAAATGAATTGGTTCTAAAATGTATATGAATGCCGTATGATTGTGTTTGATTGAGAGGTAAATTGTTTGATTTAGCTCAAGAGCTTAGAGGATCAAAGTTGGATAGGGGAAAGGAAAAAGTAATCGAATAGCCGTTGAAGTCGTTCGACAACATCCGAGGTAAGTCTTTGAGTAATGGAACTTAGTTTATGATTTGATTAAGTCATGACATATAAGCATAATAAATAAACGGTGATATAATGATTATACTTGAATTATTTATCGAGGTAATAAGTTATACTTATGACTGGTAGCCGAATGTGTATAGAGATCATGTTACAAAGCCAACCAAAATCATGCTCTTTGTATGTGGCTATTGAGCCGAAAATGGTAAAGGTTGATAAGTGTCTTGTGTTTGAGTTCTAGTAATGAAAATGAAATATAAATGTGTTATGATTTATTGATATATGTGCATGATTATTCGGATGATAACCGGACTAAGATCCGAAGGCATTTGTGCTAGTGACTATATCCGGGCTAAGTCCCGAAGGCATTTGTGCTGGTTACTATATCCGGGCTAAGTCCCGAAGGCATTTGTGCTAGTGACTATATCCGGGCTAAGTCCCGAAGGCATTTGTGCTAGTGATTATATCCAGCTAAGTCCCGAAGGCATTTGTGCGAGTTGCTATATCCGGCTAAATCCCGAAGGTACTTGGGTTTGGAAATGAGCGATCTTGCTATAATAACTTCAATTAATACGCTCATAAATCCAAACGGTAAGGTATGTTTCGTATATGCATTGGAAAGGTTGATTCCTTTTAAATAGTATTCGCTCAATTGATTAACAAGCTTCCGGCCTTTAGTCAGGTTTGATCCTAGGTGTATGAATATAATGGTTGAAGCGTGAAGTAAACATGATTTTGGGAATATGCGTATATGCAATTGTTCATTTAGTCATACGAACGCTATACCTTAGTTGTAAATAATTTCATTACTTAAAACTTACTAAGCATCAAAATGCTTATTCTGTTGCTTTAATTCTCTGTTTTGTAGATTTTGTTCGTCAGCTATCGGACTCGGGAGTGTCAAAGTCGAAGTTGTCCACACTATCCAAGCCCTTTTGGTATATCTTTAGTTGAACTTTGATAATGGCATGTATAGGGCTGACCCTTGTTGTTAATTAAGTATCTTTTGGTAATGTATATTCGTATAGCCATGCAAAAATGGCTTGTATATTTTGAGTATAACATTATGGTCATTTTGTATATATGGTCTTATGATATGGTTATTAAGTGGTGTGGAAATGTTTGATAATGATTAGCCATTGGAATGGCCAATCATGGTCCTATTGGTGCTACGTACGTCATGGTTAATCGTGATTATACTTGAAAATAATGTATGTCAATTTACTAATTGATTCATGGAAAATTATGAAATAGGTAAAATTTACCTTAAAATAGATGCTGACAGCAGCAGTGATGTGAATTTGAAAAATCACTAAAAATAGTAGGGATGGAATTAAATAGTGAATAAATTATGTAATCAAATATTGATGAGTCTATTTTCATATGAAAGAAACGAAAACGACCATATGAGCCTTATTTTATGAGATGTTTAAGTTTTCATGAAACAGGGCCAGAGCGTTTTCTGGATTCCCCATTCTGATTTTGAAAATTTACCATAAATTAACCAGAGACAATTAGAAGTCATGCTTTATATGTACAGATTCATTTTTGAGTCTAGTTTCATTAGAAAGAAATGGAATAACTATTGAAGCTCTGTACAGGGAGATATCTAAGTCGTAATGCATGAAGGTCAGAGTAGTCGAATCCTGAAATAGGGGAGCCTTTAACTAATAAACTGTACTAATTGGCAGGACCAAAAATTCTACAAAACAATTTGTAGATGGATATATGAGTCTAGTTTCAGAAAAAATTTACGGAATCGGTTTTCGAGTTTTGGAACTCGAGATATGATTTTTAAAGTGGCTGTGATGCAGTTAGCCAGCTTGCCTGGAAATTTCGAAATGAACTGTGTAAGTAAATGAATTAAGTCCGTTAACACCTCGTGTTCGACTCCGGCAACGGTCTCGGGTACGGGGCGTTACAATTTTATTGGTATCAGAGCTACGGTTTAGTCGGTTCTAGGACTAACGTAATACGTTCGGGTTTAGCTATACATGCCATTATGTGTTTATTTGATAGTGTGGTGATTTCTGACAGTTAAAAATGTGTTTACTTATAGTAATGGATCCTGATCCCAACTGAGCGGTAGCTGATGATGTTGAGAGTGTAGCGCCTACTCCCGCGCAAGGGACAGCACCGGTGGACTCTCAACCTATTGCTAGTAATCAGAATGATGAAGCTAGACAGGCTTTTTATAGCGTGATGAATGATTGGTTCAATCAGTATATTCGAACTAATGCGGCTGTTCCACAACCCCCATTCCCGACTAACACAACCCCTGCACCTGTGACACCTCTGGCACCTGACCAGATAAGGTTAAATAAGCCCCCAGTTGACAGAATTTGAAAACACGGGGCTACTGAGTTTAAAGCTACAGACAGCGACGATGCCGAGCAAGCTGAATTTTGGTTGGACAACACTATTCGGGTACTTGATGAACTATCTTGCACACCCGATGAATGCCTAAAGTGTACTATCTCCTTGCTACGTGATTCTGCCTACTATTGGTGGAATACGTTGATTTCTGTTGTGCCCAGAGAGCAAGTAACTGTGGAATACGTTGATTTCTGTTGTGCCCAGAGAGCAAGTAACTTGGGAGTTTTTCCAAACCGAGTTTCGAAAAAAGTATATCAGCTAGAGATTCATTGATCAAAAATGGAAAGAATTTCTTGAACTTAAACAAGGTTCCATGTCGGTTACTGATTATGAACGAAAGTTTGTAAGGCTTAGCCGGTACGCTCGAGAATGCATTTCTTTAGAAGCTGTAATGTGTAAACGTTTCGAAGATGGACTGAATGATGATATAAAACTGTATGTTGGCATTTTAGAAATCAGAGTATTTGTGGTACTTGTCGAGCGAGCTTGCAAAGCCGAAGAGCTCAGTAAGGAGAAAAGAAAAGCTGATATGGGAGCAAAGGAGTTTCGTAAGAGATCTTCGGGAAAGCCCTTTCAACAGTCATCGAAGAAATTTAGAGATGATTTAGGCCGGTCTAAAGACACTTCGGGCTTTTCTAAACGAGATCGTGATCGACCCCCTGTGAGTACACGAGTCACTTCGGTTGCCAGTGTTGGAAATGATCGTTGAGACAGAACAGAGTGCCAGTATTGTGGTAAATGGCATTCGGGGAGTTGTAGATTCCATGATCGCTCCTGTTATAAGTGCGGATCAGCTAACCACTTTATCAAGGATTGCCCGAGACTGTCTGAATAAAATGTAAATTAGAGTGGGAAACCAGGTGCTACTACTGCACGGGGCAGACCATCTAGAAATACGGGGAATGCTAGTGGCGGTCAGAGAGGATCTAGAGATGCTACAACCAGATCTGAGGCTCGTGCTCCTGCTAGAGCTTATGCTATACGTGCACGCGAGGATGCTTCCTCGCCAGATTTTATTACCGATACTTTCACTCTCTTTGATACTAATGTGATTGCATTGATTGACCCTGGTTCTACTCATTCATATGTATGTGAGACCTTAGCATCCAGTAAGACTTTACCTGTTGAGTCTACTGAGTTCGTAATTCGAGTGTCAAATCCCTTGGGTCGTTATGTGCTTGTCGACAAGGTGTGTAAGAAATGCCCCTTAATAATCCGAGGCTCCAGTTTTCCGGCTGACTTGATGCTTTTACCGTTTGATGAATTTGATGTTATTCTCGGTTTGGATTGGTTGACCGTACATGATGCAGTCGTGAATTGCAAAAGTAAGACTATTGATTTGAGGTGTGCAAATAATGAGATAATCCGGGTCGAGTCTACTATTTTGAATGGATTGCCAACAATAATATCCTCGATGTTAGCTCAAAAATATGTGATAAAGGGGTGTGAAGCGTATCTTGCATACGTATTTGATAATAAAGAACCAGAAAAGAAACTTGAATCGGTACCAGTGGTTTGTGAATATTTGGATGTTTTTCCCGAAGAATTACCGGGGTTACCACCTGTTCGGGAGGTAGAGTTTGGCATCGAACTTGTACCTGGGACTACACCGATTTCGATAGCTCCGTATCGTATGGCACCAACGGAATTAAAGGAATTGAAAGCTCAGTTACAAGAGTTGATGGATAGAGGTTTCGCTCGACCAAGTTTCTCGCCTTGGGGTGCACCAGTATTGTTTGTGAAAAAGAAGGACGGAACCATGAGGTTGTGCATCGACTATCGTCAGCTGAATAAAGTGACAATAAAGAATAAATATCCGTTACCGCGTATTGATGATTTGTTTGATCAACTAAAAGGAGCCTCAGTGTTTTCAAAGATAGATTTGAGATCGGGTTATTATCAGTTGCGAATTCGAGATTCGGATATACCCAAAACTGCTTTCAGAACGAGATACGGTCACTACGAGTTCTTAGTGATGCCGTTTGGGCTCACTAGTGCCCCTGCGGTATTTATGGATTTGATGAATCGGATCTTCAGACCGTTTTTGGATCGATTTGTAGTTGTGTTTATCGATGATATTTTGGTCTATTCGAGAAATGAAACCGATCATGCTGAACACCTGGGATTAGTGTTGTAGATTTTGGGATTAGTGAGTTCTGGTTAAGAGAGGTTAGCTTCTTGGGTCATGTGGTATCTGCATCGGGTATTCGAGTTGATCCGAGCAAAATTTCAGTCATACTTAACTGGAAGCCTCTGAGAAATATTACTAAGGTTCGGAGCTTTTTGGGACTTGCCGGTTACTACAGACGGTTTGTAAAGGGTTTCTCGATGATAGCCACACCAATGACGAAATTGCTTCAGAAAGATGTTAAGTTTGAATGGACAGAAAAATGTCAGAAAATTTCGATCAACTAAAGACTTATTTGACTGAAGCTCTAGTACTAGTGCAGCCCGAATCAGGCAAAGAGTTTGTCATTTACAGTGATGCATCCTTACCTGGGTTGGGTTGTGTATTGATGCAAGAAGGTCGAGTTGTAGCTTATGCGTCGAGGCAATTGAAGCCACATGAAAAAAATTATCCAACCCATGATCTCGAATTAGCTGCCATCGTATTCGCTTTGAAAATATGGAGACATTACTTATATTGTGAGAAGTGCCATGTATTTTTGGATCACAAAAGTCTCAAATATTTGATGACTCAAAGAGATTTGAATCTGCGACAAAGATGTTGGCTCGAGTTGTTAAAAGATTATGAGCTTGTCATTGACTATCACCCGGGAAAGGCTAATGTGGTTGCGGATGCCTTAAGTCGTAAATCACTGTTTGCTTTACGAACGATGAATGTACACTTGTCTGTTCTATCCGATAATGTGTTAGTAGCAGAATTAAAGGCCAAACTATTGTTGATTCATCAAATTCGTGAAGCTCAGAAAGTCGATGATGAATTGGTCGCAAAACGGGCTGAATGTGTTTCGAATAGGGAATCAGAGTTTCAAATTGATGATGACGATTGTTTGAGGTTCAGAAGTCGTTTGTGTGTTCCAAGAAATTCAGAACTTATTTCGATGATCCTGAGCGAGGCTCATAGTAGTCGAATGTCTATCCACCCGGGTAGTACAAAAATGTACAATGATCTGAGACGTCAGTTTTGGTGGCATGGTATGAAACGAGACATTTCTGATTTTGTTTCACCTCGCGATTTTGGAAGAAATTGCAAGAAGCTTTAGGTACCAAGTTGCATTTTAGCACCGCTTTTCATCCTCAGACCGATGGTCAATCCGAACGAATAATTCAGATACTCGAGGATATGTTGAGATGTTGCATCCTTGAGTTTGGTGGTTCGTGGGAACGGTATTTACCTTTGCTTGAATTCGCTTACAACAATAGTTTTCAATCAAGTATTAAGATGGCACCTTACGAGGCTTTGTACGGTCGTAAATGCCGTACACCATTGTTTTGGACCGAGCTCGGTGAAAGTAAAATTTTCGGAGTTGATTTGATTAAAGATGCTGAGCAGAAAGTAAAAATAATTCGTGAAAGTCTGAAGGCAGCATCAGATCGTCAGAAGTCGTACGCAGATTTAAAACGAAGAGATATTGAGTATCAGGTGGGAGACAAAGTGTTTCTTAAAGTTTCACCTTGGAAAAAGATACTCAGATTTGGCCGTAGGGTCAAACTGAGTCCGAGGTTCATAGGGCTGTATGAAATATCCGAACGAGTTTGTCCAGTGGCATATAGATTGATTTTACCCCCTGATCTCGAGAAGATTCACAATGTTTTTCATGTTTCGATGCTTCGGCGTTACAGATCTGATCCTTCGCACATAATTAATCCCTCCGAGGTTGAAATTCAATCCGATATGAGTTATGAAGAAGAATCGATTCGTATCCTAGCTCGTGAAATGAAGGAGTTGCGAAACAAAAGGGTTCCGTTATTAAAGGTGTTATGGCTCAAACACGGGATCGAAGAAGCTACTTGGGAAAACGAGAACTCTATGAAAGAACGATACCCAAACCTATTTACCGGTAAGATTTTCGGGGACGAAAATTTCTTAAGTGGGGGAGAGTTGTGACAACCCTAAATTGACCCTAGTCAGGAAGTGGTTTTGGGACCACGAAACCGAGCCATAAGAAAATAATTAACAGTCATATTTAGTGCTTATTATATATGAACATGCACGTGTGAAAATTTCATGCTTAAATTTTGTATATAGTATGTGAAATTTATCAAATAGGACCTGTGTGAGAAAATTTAGGATTGTGCTAGGCAAATGTCAAAGTGGCCTATTAATGAATGTTAGAAAATGCTTGTACTTGCATGTCAAATTACCCAAATTTTAGATAGTGGCCAGCCATGCTATGGGTTAAAACATATTATAAATATTTTGTGTTAATATTTTGTGTTAAAAATAATAAAATAAAAGGGTTAGTAATAAAGTAATAAAAATTGGGGGGTGAAGAAAACAAAGTTCATCTTTGTTCTTCCTTGCCGAATTGAAAAGAAGAGAAGCGGGGGAACTTTCGGTCATGGAAGGAGAAGAAAGGTTAGTGAAAGGTGTTAGATTTGTTTTGAAATTCAAGCTTGTTTTAGGTTAATCATCTTGTTTCTTACTTAGCCCATGCCAAAAATCTTGAATCTTGATGGATGTATGGCACATTCGGTTATGGTTAATGAGGAGATAATTTGATTTTAGCCTTTAAACTTTGAGGAAGAAATTGTTGTTGCAAGAAGTTGAGCTTATTGATAGTATAAATTTCTAATGCACCTATGGTAATAGCCGAACATGTAGTTGTTTAATGTTTTGAACAAGTGCCGTTTAGATGTTCTAAAATTGTCTAAATTAGATGTTTAATCATCTAAGGGTTCGGCATTGTGCATTCTTGTTAAGAGTTTGATTTGAAATCATGAGATCTTGTTGACTTGTGTTTAAATGGCATTCGATCATGGTTTATGGGTGTTTGCTAATCCGGTTTAAGTGCATATGTGCTAAATACTTTGTATTGGAAATTTTGATGTATAAGTAGAAGTTAATTAAGATGATATTGGGTAAATTTTTAGCTTAGTTGTGTTAAGTATTCGGCAATATTCATAATAATGAATATGAGAGTGTATATAAATACGTGGTTGTGCATAACTTAAGTAATCGACTAAAATATGAACACCACATAAGTATATATATATACTTATATGTATGTTAGTGCCTTATGTATACACCTTGTGTCATTGAGACCTTCGAAAATAAATATGTATTAAAGTTATATTTGTAGTAGTTTAATGTGACTTACCAAGTACACAAATTTGAAAGCGAAATGGTGATAGACTTAAGTGGTAAATTGATTCAAATGAATTGGTTCTAAAATGTATATGAATGCCGTATGATTGTGTTTGATTGAGAGGTAAATTGTTTGATTTAGCTCAAGAGCTTAGAGGATCAAAGTTGGATAGGGGAAAGGAAAAAGTAATCGAATAGCCGTTGAAGTCGTTCGACAATATCCGAGGTAAGTCTTTGAGTAATGGAACTTAGTTTATGATTTGATTAAGTCATGACATATAAGCATAATAAATAAACGGTGATATAATGATTATACTTGAATTATTTATCGAGGTAATAAGTTATACTTATGACTGGTAGCCGAATGTGTATAGAGATCATGTTACAAAGCCAACCAAAATCATGCTCTTTGTATGTGGCTATTGAGCCGAAAATGGTAAACGTTGATAAGTGTCTTGTGTTTGAGTTCTAATAATGAAAATGAAATATAAATGTGTTATGATTTATTGATATATGTGCATGATTATTCGGATGATAACCGGACTAAGATCCGAAGGCATTTGTGCTAGTGACTATATCCGGCCTAAGTCCCGAAGGCATTTATGCTAGTTACTATATCCGGGCTAAGTCCCGAAGGCATTTGTGCTAGTGATTATATCCGGGCTAAGTCCCGAAGGCATTTGTGCGAGTTGCTATATCCGGCTAAATCCCGAAGGTACTTGGGTTTGGAAATGAGCGATCTTGCTGTAATAACTTCAATTAATACGCTCATAAATCCAAACGATAAGGTATGTTTCGTATATACATTGGAAAGGTTGATTCCTTTTAAATAGTATTCGCTCAATTGATTAACAAGCTTCCGGCCTTTAGTCAGGTTTGATCCTGAGAGTATGAATATAATGGTTGAAGCATGAAGTAAACATGATTTTGGGAATATGCGTATATGCAATTGTTCATTTAGTCATACAAACGCTATACCTTAGTTGTAAATAATTTCATTACTTAAAACTTACTAAGCATCAAAATGCTTATTCTGTTGCTTTAATTCTCTGTTTTGTAGATTTTGTTCGTCAGCTATCAGACTCGGGAGTGTCAAAGTCGAAGTCGTCCACACTATCTAAGCCCTTTTGGTATATCTTTAGTTGAACTTTGATAATGGCATGTATAGTGCTGACCCTTGTTGTTAATTAAGTATCTTTTGGTAATGTATATTCGTATAGCCATGCGAAAATGGATTGTATATTTTGAGTATAACATTATGGTCATTTTGTATATATGGTCTTATGATATGGTTATTGAGTGGTGTGGAAATGTTTGATAATGATTAGCCATTGGAATGGCCAATCATGGTCCTATTGGTGCTACGTACGTCATGGCTAATCGTGATTTTACTTGAAAATAATGTATGTCAATTTACTAATTGATTCATGGAAAATTATGAAATAGGTAAAATTTACCTTAAAATAGATGCTGACAGCAGCAGTGCTGTGAATTTGAAAAATCACTAAAAATAGTAGGAATGGAATTAAATAGTGAATAAATTATGTAATCGAATCTTGATGAGTCTATTTTCATATGAAAGAAACAAAACGACCATATGAGCCGTATTTTATGAGATGTTTAAGTTTTTGTGAAATAGGGCCAGAGCATTCTCTGGATTCCCCGTTCTGATTTTGAAATTTTACCATAAATTAACCAGAGACAATTAGAAGTCATGCTTTATATGTACAGATTTCTTTTTGAGTCTAGTTTCATTAGAAACAAACGGCATAACTATTGAAGCTCTGTACAGGGAGATATCTAAGTCGTAATGCATGAAGGTCAGAGTAGTCAAACCCTGAAACAGGGGAGATTTTAACTAATAAACTGTACTAATTGGCCTGACCAAAAATTCTAGAAAACAATTTGTAGATGGATATATGAGTCTAGTTTCAGAAAAAATTTACGGAATCGGTTTTCGAGTTTTGGAACTCGAGATATGATTTTTAAAGTGGCTGTGATGCAGTTAGCCAGCTTACCTGGAAATTTCGAAATGAACTGTGTAAGTAAATGAATTAAGTCCGTTAACACATCGTGTTCGACTCCGGCAATAGTCTCAGGTACGGGGCGTTACAACACAGGTAGGGGCACGGGTGTGTGTCTCAGTCGAGTGTGACACACGGCTGTGTTGCATGGCCGTGTGTCCCCTGTGGTACCCTAAAATTGTAAGTCAGGCTCGAGCACGGCCAAGACACAAGGGCGTGTGGCTAGCCATGTGGCCCAAGTCAGATTTGACCATGGCCAAAACACACGGGCGTGTCTTAAGGCCGTGTGAACAAGTCAGTATGTATGCCTTGTTTTGACACGGTCTAGACACACAGGCGTGTCTAAAGCCGTGTGAGGTACACGGCCTGTTCACACGGGCATGTGACCAGTACTTATTTGAAAAAATTTTAAATTTTGGAGAAATTTTATATGTGTTCGGTTTAGTCCTGACCCCTTTATAAGACATGTTTAAGGTCTCGATGACCTATATAAGGAACTCTATATTGATGATTGAACTTTATTGCTTCGATGCTTATGAAATGAATGTAAATGTTTGGATTTTGTCTGGTAATGCCTTTAACCCTAGTTCGACAATGGATACGGGTTAGGAGTGTTACATATAGGATGGCCTTTTAGGTTTATGTGAATGGCATATTATTTTGTTATTATTTTATAAGGGGTTGTAATTATTAAATATAGCCTGCATGTCATTTTATTTTATTGTAATTTTATTTCTCTAGTAGAAGTAAATTTTATTGTAATATAACAAGAAGACATTGTAAGCCCCTTTGGAGTCATGTCATCCAACCATGATGATGGAAGAGCTACATGACTATACATAAGTTGGTGGTCCAAGGCGATGTCATGGAGATGATAATTAGAATCTACTGAGATGTGAGTGATTAAGATGGAATTTGACCTCTTATTAAAAGAGAGATATCTTTGGGCCCTTCGACGATTGAGATTGAAAAATGCATGGCCATGCTGGAATGAATTGATGGAGATCAATGTCATTCGTTTTGTTAAATTAATTGAGTATCGAGAAATTAAAGATAGAATGATATAAGATTGACTTTATTCATGCCTTATACTCTATCTAGATATTGTGAGACAAAAGGATTATGTCATGAGTTGTATTTAGGTTGCCTCAGATCATGATCTTTCATTTAACTTGGGTAGTCATAATGTCTTACTAAAAACCACTTATTACTTGTAGGACTAAATATGATTTCGGCCTACTACCAACGTTAATTGAACCTATAGGGTCGCACATTAAGAATGAGCAAGAATGGTTTAGTTTATCACTCTCTTTAAGTAATTTAAAATAATAAGATTATTTTAAATTATGAGTAATAATCAGTTATTATTTTGATTCAAATTTAATTTTTGGAAATTTAAGTTCGTAGTCAAAATGATAACAAATAGTAATTTTTTTACTATTTCTTATTAAGTTCGAAAATAATGATAAACGAGATAAAAAGGGGATTTGATATATTCCTTATCAGATAAGGAAATAGAAATTTAATTATTATTTCAATAATTTTAATATAAATAACAATTAAAGTTGAAAATCAAAAGGATTTGATATATTCTTTATTAGATAAGGAAAGAGAATTTAATTATTATTTAAAAGAGTTTTAGATAAATGATAATTAAAATAGAATTTAATTATTATTTACAAGAGTTTTAAATAAAGGATAATTAAATAGAATTTAAATTATTATTTAAAAGAGTTTTTAGAATTCAGTATAAAATTTGATATTCCTTATTAGATAAGGAAATAGATTTTAATTATTTAAAAGAATTTTAAGTATATATAACCTCAAATCCATTTTTACCCAACCCTATATATATATATGATATATGTACACGTCTCCAGTAATACAAGTTTTTGGCTATTAGCCATTTGAGAGAATAAATGTTTTGAGAAAATGAAGTTGGAACTACAATTCATTCGATCGTTTGTCGTTTGTAGAGGGTGGTCATCTTCCATCAAGGCAGCAACTTTGGAGATCTAATTCAAATCAAGCATCAGTATATGGAAGTTTAATGAAACAAGGTAATTTTTGTTATTCCCTTTTCGATTTGTACATAGTACATGAGATCCTTGGTAGTTTATGGGATATCAATTTTATTTTCCGCCGTATTATGTTCGTATGAGATTCGAACTCTATCCCGTATTCCAATAGCATCATCATCCTTGATGCCCACGGCATGGACGTATTGCTTCATTTCTCACAAGAAGTTGTCCACCTCTCTTATGGACGTTGCCCTTTTAAACTTCTCCGGTTTGGGGACATATATCTCATGGTTTAGTGTTGCACCCAACACTCCTTTACCCACTTCGGCTCGACACAACAAGCTCTCCCTTGAGCTCCTCTATTCTTATGTTCAAAGCCCTTATTGTGGCCTTAGTTTCCTCCTTCGAAGTCATCATCATGGCCTTGAGAGCATCGTCTCACACTGTCAACTTACCCGTAATGGAATTGAGCACCCCTCGCATCTCTTCCACATTGGAACCAAGAGACTTCAAAATGTTTTCCTTGAGTTGCTCTTGCATGGAATCCAACTTTGCAGTTCGTTTCTCAACTAGATCAAGTGTCTCTTTCATATCCTGTATGGACTCCTCTAGATTGACCACTTGTTCTTCCAAAGCCAACAATATATCCCTTGATTGGCTAGCTTTTATGGACATCATGTGGGTCTTCATATGTTTAATTTGACCATCTACTCTTTTCATCATCTCGATTGATGCCTTCAAAACCTTAGCTCGAATACCAACTATCATAGGGCTAGAACTTTTGTCTCACAATCTGTGCAGCCTTACTCAATTTCTTGGTGTAACACCCTAAACCCCAAAACCTGACCTAATCGTTATGGCCGAATTAGAATGTGTAATATCCTAATTTTTGGCCTAGTCGGAATAGTGGTTTCGTGACCACAAAATCTGAGATAGAAATAATTATTTTATGATTATTTTGAGGTCTATGATATGATTGCATGATTGTGCGAAAATTTCGTGAAGAAATTTTAGGCATAAAGTGCTTAAATTGAAATTAGGGACCAAATTGAATAATTTGTAAAACTTGCATTCTAGAAGTTTCTAGTATGAAATTGTTTTGAAATATTAATTAGGAGGTCTTAAATAGCAATTTTACCAATTTCTAAGTCTATGGACAAAAATTGGACATGGATGGAATTTTTGGAAAGTTTAGTAGTAACGGCATTTTGGTCATTTAGGGGTAAAATGAATTAAAATACAAAATTAAAAGCCAATTTTGCTCATCTTCAACCCCATGGCCGAATATAGCAAGGAGAAACCATGGCTAGGGTTTTTCAAGCTTCCAAGCTCGATTGTAAGCCCGTTCTAGCCTCGTTTTTAATGATTTTTACGTTTTTGGAGTCCCGGTAGCTCGATTAAGCTTATGCTAGCAATAGTTCAACCTAGGGTTCATATTTGGAAAAATACCCATAGCTGAAATTTGTGTATTTTGGTGTTTTATGATAGAATATGAGGTTTTAAATTATGTTAGACAACTTGTGCTACTCGGTTTTAAGCGAAAACTAGCAAAAGGGCTTAATCGGTAAAAATACCTAATAGTCATAAGTACATGTTAGAGTGAGAATTTGATGTTGCCATAGAAGGGAAAATTGATCATCATGTCATAAAACATAAGAAAATAGGCTGAAGTTTAATTTACGAGCTTTGGGGCAAAAGTGTAAATATGCAAAAGTTTAGGGGCAAAACTGTAATTTTGCCAAAATATGATTTTGGGTCAATTTGAATAATGTGAGTCCTAATTAGACTATATTTTAAATGATAGAGCAAGGAAAACTAAAATTCGGGCTAAAATGGGGAAAATACCAAGTTGTGGATGAAATGGTAAAAGTAGCCATTTTCGCATACGAGGTAAGTTCATGTGTAAATGTAGTAACATAATTGTCATTTTAAGCAATTTAATGTTGTTTATATGATATGATGCTGATTATTATCATGAAACATTATGCTTTGTGGTTATTGTTGAATAATATGTAATTATGTGAATTACTTGATGAGTATGAACTATCACCGAAGTATCAATTTCGATATTCCGTGGAAGATGGCAAAGATGTGTAATCGAGGAAAATGCCCGTTTGAACCTTAGGAATAGATTAGGATACAAGTGACATGTCACTAGGATGTTTGGGCATCCGAACTCGTTGAGTTGAGTCCGAGTTCGAGAGATGTAACTAGGCATCCGAGCTCGTTGAGTTGAGTCCGAGTTCACTTATGGGCGGGTTACATGGTAGCTTGGCTACATATGTAGCACTTATGTGCAAACTTTCCATGTATCCGAATTATATTCCGATGTGTTCAACGGGTAAAATTCTACTCAAGCAGAGGAATACTCAAGATGAAAGGGACGTATTGGTAAGTGTTGTGAAATGAATACTTTGAATAGGTATGTACTTAACCCTCGTGTTGAAAACTCGATATAACAACAATATGGTAAGATGATAAATGAAAATGTGATATGAATGTCTCGGTGATGATTATGCAAATGATGTTTTATGTTTGCTTATATAGTTATGTTACTTGATATTTGCATGTGAGCTTACTAAGCATTTATGCTTACTCCCTCCTTTTCATTCCTTGTAGTGTTGACAAGCCAGCTCGGAAATCGGAAACGGTCGGAGGCACGCTCACACTATCCGTATACCATCTTGGCATAATGGCTTGTTTATTTTGAGTATGGCATGTATAGCATTATAATCATTTTGTGTATATGGTCTTATGATATGGTTATTGAGTGGTATGGAAATTCTTGGTAATGATTAGCCATTGGAATGGCTAATCATGATCATATTTGGTGTTATGTATGCTAAATTGCTAGCTAATCCATGGAAACCATGAAATAGGTAAAATTTACCATAAAATAGATTCAGTCAGCAGTAGTGACGTGAGTTTGAAAAATCACTAAAAATAGTAGAGATACAATTAGATGATGAATAATATATGGAATTCAAGAATTATGAGTCTATTTTCATATGGATGGAACAAAACAGGTATATGAGTTATATTTTATGAGATGTTTAAATTTTTGTGAAACAGGGCCAGAGCAATTTCTGGATCCCCTGTAATGACTTTGGAAATTCACCATAAATTTTTCAAAGATAATTAGAAGTCATAATTTATATGTACAGATTCCTTACTGAGTCTAGTTTTATTAGAAGAAAACGGTATAGTCATTGAAACTCTGTACAGGGAGATATTTGATTCGTAATACACAGAGGTCAGAGCAGTCAAACTCTGAAACAGGGGAGACTTTAACTAATAAACTGTACTAATTTGCTCGACCAAAAATTCTATAAAAAAATTAGTAAATAGATATATGAGTCTAGTTTTAGGGAAAATTTATGGAATTTAATTTCGAGTTTCGTAACTTGAGATATGAATTTTTAAGTGACTATGACGCAGATTGTTAGCTTGACTGAAAATTTTAAAAATAAATTGTTTGAGTTGTTTAAGTAATAAATTAAGTCTATTAACACCTCGTGTTCGACTCTGGCGACGGTCTCGGGTACGGGGCATTACAGAATGTGTCACACGATATGTGATATCCCGAATTAGGGCCTAAATAGAATAGTGGTTTCAAAACCACAATTCTGAAGTAGAAAAAATTATTCCCATTAATTTTATAATTTATTGAGTGATTAGATGCATGTGTTAGAATATCGATAGAAAATTTCATGAATTGCATGTCTAATTTGCCTATTAGGACTTAATTGCAGAAGTTGATAAATATGAGTTTTAGATGCTAAAGGATTTAATTGAAGAGCATAATTGAAGTACAAGTCCTTAAATGGTAATTATACCATTAGGTTTTCATGGAAAAAAATGGACATACATAGGTAGAAATAACTAAAGTTTTTAATGAAGGGTATTTTAGTCATTTGGTAATTAAAAGATTATAAAAAGGAAAAAAATGGCAAAATATGTCCATCTTCTTCATTAGGACGAAATTTCAAGGGTTCTCCATATCTAGGGTTTGTTTCAAGCTTCCAAGCTCCATAGTAAGTGATTCCAAGCCCCGTTTTTAATGTTCTTTACGTTTTTGGAGTCCCGGTAACTTGATTTAGCTTATTCTAGCAATAATTTAACCTAGGGTTTACATTTGGAAAAATACCCATAGTTGAAATGTGTTTATTTTGATGTATTATGGTATAATATGAATCTTGAAATCGTGTTAAACAACTTTTGCTAAACGATTTTACGTTAAAACGAGTAAAATGACATAATTAGTAAAAATACCTAATGTTTATAACTACATGTTAGAGTGAGAATTTGATGTTGCCATAGAAGGGAAAAATGATAAGCATGTCATAAAAACATAAGAATTTTGGAAAAAAAATAAATTTTCGAGCTTTGGGGCAAAAGTGTAAATATGTAAAAGTTTAGGGGCAAAATTGCAATTTTGCAAAATTTAGAGTTAAGGACTATTTTGATAAATGTGAGTATTAAATCAGCTAAATGTGTTATGTTAGACCAAGAAAGACATGGAATCGACCTTGATCGTGGAAAGGAAAAGATTGTGGACTAAATTGCAATTTTTTTTTATTTTGTACCGAGGTAAGTTCATGTGTAAATGTAGTAACATAATTGTCATTTTAAGTAATTTAATGTTATTTATATGATATGATGATTAATATCATGAAATATTATGCTTTGTGGTTATTAATAAGTAATATGCAAATTATGTGTGCTACTTGTTAAATATGAATTGCTACCGAGTATCGATTTCGATATTCCGTAGAGGATGGCAAAGATGTATGATCGAGGAAAAAGCCCGTTTGAACCTTGGGAATAGATTAGAATACAAGTGACATGTCACTAGGATATTAGAGTTCCGAGCTCGTTGAGTTGAGTCCGAGTTCGTGAGATGTAACTTGGCATCCGAGCTCGTTGAGTTGAGTCCGAGTTCACTTATGGATGCGAACGCTCGAGCTCGTTGAGTTGAGTCTGAGTTCGCTTATGGGCGAGTTACATGGTAGTTTAGCTACATAATTTTCGCTGGCTATTGAGTTTGTCTAGCTGTGGTAGGACACTTATGTGCATGAAATCTGTGTATTCGAATCACATTCCGATGTGTTCAACAGATAAATCTTAAGTGGCTAAGGTGAGTACCTAAAACGAAGGTGACATGTTGGTAAGTGTGGTGAATGAGAAAATTTGTAGAGGTATATACTTAACCCTTGGGTTGAGACTTCAATATAATAATAATATGGTAGGATCATGAATGAGAAATATGATATGAATGCTTTGGTGATATTATGCAAATGTGGATTTCGTATTATTGCATGGTTATGTTACTTGCTATTTACATGTGAACTTACTAAGCAATTATGCTTACTCCCTCCTCTTTATTCTTTGTAGTTTTGTCAAGCTGGCTAGGAGATCAGTAACGGTCGGAGGCGCCCTCACACTATCAACAAACTATTTCAGTATAATGACTTGTATATTTTGGGAATATGGCATGTATATCATTATAATCATTTTGTGTATATAATATTATGATATGGCTCATGGATGGCATGGAAATGTTTGAGAATGATTAGCTATTGGAGTGGCTAATCAAGATTATATTTGATAACACGTATGCTTTATGTGCTAACTAATCTATGGAAATCCATAAAATGGTGAAATTGGCTATAAAACAGAATCACACAGCAGTAGTGACGTGAGTTTGAAAAATCACTAAAAATAGTAGAGAGAGAATTATATGATGAATAAAATATAGAATTGAATCCTAATGCTCTATTTTCATGTGGAAGAAACAAAATAGGTAAAAGAGTTGTATTTTATGAGATAGTTACGTTTTGGTGAAACAGGGTCAGAGCAATTTCTGGATTCCCTGTTCTGACTTTAGAAATTCATCATAAATAGTGTAAAAATAATTAGGACTCACATTTTATATGTAAGTATTCCTTATTAAGGCTATGTTTAAGAGAAACAAATGACATGGTCATTGGATCTCTGTACAGAAAGAAATTTGATTCGTAGTGCACAGGGGTCAGAGTAGCCGAACCCTGAAACAGGGGAGACTTTAACTAATAAACTGTACTAATTGGACCTACCAAAAATTATATAAAAAAATTAGTAAGTAGATATACGAGTCTAGGTTCAGGGAAAATTTACAGAATTTGATTTCTAGTTTTGTAACTCGAGATATGATTTTTTTAGCTATTGTGACGCAGATGGACAGTTTACTACGAGAATTGTTTGAACTTGTTTAAATGCTAAAATAAGTTTAGTAATGTCTCATACTCAACTCCGGCGACGGTCTCGGGTAAGGGGGCGTTACATGATAGAGTTTTGTAAACAAATTCGTCTCGTCTAATTTATTCACGATTCAAAAATTCGTACTTATTTATGCCAAGTTTCGAAAGTGTTACTTAATCCCAATTATTTGCTAAAAATGTAATCTACAGCGAAAGTTTAATAAAATCGTTATATTTTTTAGAAAACCTTTGCAGTTAGAAACTGTGTTTTTAGCGTGTCGTCCAGATAAAACATTAAACAAAATTTAAAACCCGAAAAATTTAAAAAACAGTCCGGAGAATCCAAACAACACAAAACTCCCAAAAATAACCTTAGAAATAACAACTAAACCCTTAATTAACTCAGTTCGTGGACTAGTGGTCACCGCAAGACTCCACCGTACCAATCCACCTAGGTTTGTTGATTACCTGAATAGAATAGAAAACAGATCTGAGTTTACATAAACTCATTGTGCAACCCATAGAATTAAACAAACAGATTTAGATACACAGTCAGAAGCAGATACAATTCCAGATTCAAAATCAGATCTAGATCCAGATTCAAATTACAGATACAGATATGCATAAGTCCTACCCCCATCCTTTACACACCATCTGCAACCATCCCATCACACCATGTGGGGTTAAAAACACCCACCCATCCCTACACACCACATTGTGCCTTTAAGACACATACTGTAACATCTCGATTAAGGCCTAGTCAGAATAGTGGTTTTGAGACCATAAATCCGAATTAGAAATAATTATTTTATAATTATTATAAGGTCTATGATATGTTTATATGATTATGTAAATTTTTCATGAAGAAATTATATGCGAGAAGTGTTTAATTTGGCTTTAAGGACTAAATCGCGTAAAGTGCGAAAGTTGCATCTAATAGCTAAAGGTATTAAATAGCTATAGAATTTTTAGTGGAAGCCCTTATATGGAAATTAACCCATTAATAAGTTAGTGGAAGATATTTTTTTGGTATTATTGAAATTAGTTAGAAATTAAAAGCGTAAATTGGTAATTAAGTTAAAAAGGTATAATAAGACAAAAATGCAAAAAGCTATCATCGTTTTTATTTTTCTTTCTTCTCCGCTGATTTTTACCCAAGGAAATGGCCATGAAAGCTTGAAAATTGCAGCAACTTCTAACCCTCACAAGTAAGTGATTTTGATGGTCATTTTTTATGATTTTTGTATTTTTAGAACCCTTGTAGCTTAATTTAGCTAATGAGGGCACTATTTTGCAAAATGGTTGAAAGTCTAGGGTTTTGCCATGAGAATATTCATGTTTTTTGCTGCATTTTTTAATGGAAGAAAATGAATCTTGGTTGTTAAATAAACAACTTTTATTAACTGATTTTCATGAAAACACCTAAAATGGACCATTTTGTAAAAGTGGTAAAATAGATGGTAAAGGTGTGAAATAATGAAATATGTGGGTTGCTGTAAGTAAGATAAATATTTGGCTAGACTTGGGTTGGGATAAAATTGAATGAATTTTATTTTTCGAGCCTAGGGACTAATTTGCAAATAAGTGAAAGTTTAGGGGCAAAATTGTAAATTTTCCAAAGTATGATTTTTGGGTCAATTTGAATATTGTTAGTAATAAATAAGCTATATTTGAAATGTTAGATCAAGAAAATCGAGATTCGGGCTTAAATCGAGAATGTACGTAGTTAAGGACAAAAAGGGAATAATTAGCCGTTTTTGCATTCGAGGTAAGTTCGTGTGATAATAATAATGCAATGTCTTATTTGAAATGAAATGCATAATTATTATTATATAATTTGTATGATTTGTTACGGATATACTAGACGAGGAATCGACAAACAAGTCGTATGATAAAATTGGTAAGACAATAATGTTATTGTGATTTGTGATTGAAATCTGAATTGATATGAAAATCTGGATGCATTGAATTATATGTTTGTGGTACTATGTACGTGATGGTGTTATGCTTCACGAAATTATATTGTAAGCTATGTATATGCAATGATCTAAAACATATGTCTATGGTGTTTGATGACATTGTAATGAATGGTAACTTGGTCTTAAAGAGTGGTATTACATGGAATATGCATGACGAGATTAATGTAGTAAAGTCCCGATTGAACCTAGGAATAGATTGAATATCCATACCATGACATTTGGGTGATATGTGTGCTAGTGTAAGACCATGTCTGGGACATGGCGTCGGCCACAATATGAGAGCCAGTATAAGACCATGTTTGGAACATGGCATCGGCAATGTTATGAGAGTAGTGTAAGACCATATCCGGGACATGGCATCAGCATTGTTAAGTGCGCTAGTGTAAGACCATGTCTAGGACATGGCAACGACCACATTATGAGAGCTAGTGTAAGACCATGTCTGGGATATGGCATCGGGCTCGACATGTAAGCCAGTGTAAGACCATGTCTGGGACATGGCATCAGCAATTTACCCTATTGTGTAAGGCTTGTCAGATATCCTTTAGTATTACAAATGGTTTCATGGGTTATTATAAAGCTTATGATAAAGATATGGAATGATATAATCATGTTGTGAGTGGTACATGTTCTTATTCAGAACTCATGAGAAATCAATTCGGTTTATGATGCACCTTTGGTAAGGATGCAAATAAGTAAGTCATGTCTATGAGAATGATTTTGTGATGACCTTGTGATTATGGGTCCATGCTTATGATGAATAAATATGTATTTTTTTACCAATTTGGTTGAAATGATTTGTAAAGATGTTATAAACATAGTTCTTATTATTCTACACTAAAACAATTTTGGACAGCAGCAGTAGTCTGAATTTGAAAATCCACCAAAAATTTGGAAATTGAGTTACAGATTGAATAAAATATGAAATTAAAGCTTATTGAGTCTAGTTTCATACAGAAAAAATAGTGTAAGTAAAAGAATTTCATGTTATGAGATATTTGGATTTCTGTGAGATAGGGCTAGAGTGATTTCGGGTTCCCTTTTCTTAATTTGAAAAATCATTAAAAATTTTATGAAAATAATTATGAGTTAGAATTCATATCAATAAATCCTCAATGAGTATATTTTCAAGAGAAATAGATGGGAACATTATCCGAATTCCGTACTGTGAGATAATTAATTTTTAGTGAAGAAGGGTTGAAACTACCAAATAGCAGAATAGTTTAGATTTTAAAGAATAAATTGTACTCATTACCTAGACAAAAAATTCTGAAAAGTTTATGGTAAGAAGATATGTGAGTCTAGTTTTAGGAAAAATTAGCGGATCTTAATTTTGAGTTTTGTAGCTCAAGATATAAATAATTTAGTGACTATGACTCGAGTAGACAGCTAGAGATGAACAAGATTTAATAGTAGAATTTTGTGCAATTATGATTGTATTAACTTGTGAACATGTTGTGAGATTGTTAAAAACATGTTAATAAATTGCTTATTATTTTCACATGGACTTACTAAGCTATATAGCTTACCCCTTTCCTTTCCTTTCTCTCATACTGTCATAGATGCTAGCTCAGGTTGGAGATCGTCGGAGATTCTATTACACTATCCAGCTATTGAAGGGTATAAATGATTTCAAGCACTTTAATTCTATGGCATGTATAAGGACTTAGTCAATTCGATATGTGTCATTTGATTTGGCCAAATGTATTGGCTCATAATGAGAATATGATTCGTTTTGTATATGCCCATGTGATGTGGCTCATATTGGTTATTGGGTTGTAAACCTATCCATATATGCATGCATGTGCTAAAAGGTTTCATAGGATGTGGTCATGTGTGTTGGTATGGATGAATTATGAATGTGACCTAAATTACATTGATGGTTTTAAACTGAATAAATTGGCCTATGGATAGACCTTAGCATAAGTATGAAGTGTAAGAATGTGTTAACGATAATTATGGCCTGAAGTTGTTAAGTTTAAATTAGGCAAAGTATGGTGCCTTATGCATGAATAAATCGATATGAAATTGCCTCGAAAAGTGTCATTGAAGTTATGTTTAAGTAAGTGCTAAAGAGGGTGCCAAATGGCTTGGTAAATAGCCATTTTTTGGGCCACACGGGCAGAGACACGGCCATATGTCTCATCCGTGTGGAGGACACGGCCTAGCACACGAGCGTATGACTTGCCCATGTGACCCTATATCGTTGCTGACTCATAAATAGAGAGTTACACGGGTTAAGGACACGGGTGTGTCCCAAGCCACACGGGCGTGTGTGACTACACGGCCTAACCTACACGGGCGTGTGACTCTCCAAAACTAGAAAATTTTCTAAGTGTTGTAAAAAAGTTCGTAAGTTCTCGGTTTAGTCCCAAACCACCCCCGATGTATGTTTTGGGCCTTGTAAGCCCATATAAGGGACATTATGAATATGAATGAATTTTTTTAATTTCAAAGAAATTTTTTTATGGTCTGGTTTTACATAGTCGTGTACGTTTAAATTCGGTAATGCCTCATAGCCTATCCCGGTCTTGGACTCGGGTAAGGGGTGTTACACATATCAGAAAATATATATATGCAGTCAAGCTGCCAGAATATAGATGATTAAAGCCTATCAGATACTTCCTCCATTCATATAAAATCCCCATCCCAATAACAGATATAGAAATCAAATGCAGATATAACATGCTCAACATGATTTATACAGATAACAGAGGCACAAACATCAATATATTCAGGCATGCATTTAGTATCCTACACAGTTCAGTCTATCAGAATATTTTGGCATACAATCTAGGGTTTAGTTAGCCCTTACCGACCCTATAGTAGGCCCACAGTCAATCGAAGCGACACGTGTGACCCTGAGGAAAATTTCAAAATTATGGGCCTACATGCCCGTGTGGGCCCTTACACCTAGATTGGCCTTTCCGTGTGGCCCACACGACCTGGCCCAAAATCCACACGCCCGTGTAACATGCCCGTGTGGGCACACGCCTAACTTGGCCATGCCCATGTAGCCCATACAACCACACTCGAGCCACCACACGGTCATGCCTTCATCGACCACACGACCATGTCTCGCACATGGCCATCCGTACGAGAGACCACATGCCTGTGTGGCACCAACAGAGTCATTTTTCGTCTTTTTCCAAAGCCATTTTTTCTACTTTTGGGTACACACATGATTCGTTTCTGAAGCACTTGAACTCCCAAGACCACTAGAACCTAATAATTCAATTAAAATGCTCAATTAGAACAGAAATGATTAATAGCATGAACAACCCCAATTAGCTGAAACACTCACCTTTGATGAACTACGCTTCTCAAGTCAAATTTGCCGAAAAGACAATCGTTTCCAGCCCCTTTCCTATAGAACCAGCCAAATCCAAACATAAATACTCAACATTCATGACAATTCCAACCCAAAAATCAGAACAGAAAAACCCAATGCACCATGAAAAAGAAAGGGTGCTTACGAAGAACCCAACTACAGAACCAACAATCAGAAACACTTGCACGACTAAATGAAAAAAAAGACTTACCACCTCACCGTTTGACCAACCACAAAAAAAAAGGGAAGAAGAAAAAGAAAAAATAAAAATAATGTGGGAGATGGAAAAGCAAGAACGTGGAATTGGGGAAAAGCCAAAAACTTGAGAAAAGAAATTAAAATCAAATAAAATATAAAAATTATGAGATAACAACACTATCTGCCATATCCCTAAAATCTTTCCAACTCCTAACTAACCTGAATCTAACCCTCTAGTACTCCAGTCCCACCGAAACTCTATCAAGCAGTCGGCCAAAAATATCATCCTTGCTCGCACAATAATTCAAACTCCAGACTTCCAACACACCAACTCCCTTACCACTTGAACCAGCAGGCTCATTTTGATGTGAAGTTACAGGAAATTAAATATAAGCCCACCAAACAAAAGATATGGCTTAGTTCCAAAAATAATAGAATTTTTCACAGGTGAGACTTGAACCCAAGACCTCTCACACACACCCAGAACACTTAATCACTGAAGCAGATACACACTTGTGCTAGATTTTACAGAAACAAAAATAAATTATTCAGGGCGTTACAACTCTACCCCCTAAAAGAAATTTCGACCGCGAAATTTACTTGATCAGAACAGATGAGGATACTGTGGACGCATCGACTCTTCAGGTTCCCATGTGGCCTCCTCCGTACCATGATTTCGCCACAAAACCTTCACTAAAAGAATGGACTTCCTCCTTAAAGGTTAAGTTTGGCCTAACCTTGATCTCTTCAATAGAGACAACATGGGATGGATCCGACTGATATCGCCTCAACATCGAAATGTGAAAGACATCATGGATACGGTCCAACTCTAGAGGTAACTCCAACTAATGAGCAACCAGTCCCACACGCTTTAGAATCCGATACGACTCAATGAACTTAGAGCTCAACTTGCCCTTATGACCCAATCACAGAACTTTCTTCTATGGGGAAACCTTAAGAAACACTAAGTCCCCTACAGAGTACTCAATATCTCGCCTCTTAAATCTACACAAGATTTCTGTCTATCAGAGGCTGCCTTCAGACAATACCGAATTAGTCTAACCTTATCCTTGGTCTCAGAAACTAACTCCAGACCCAAAACCCGATGCTTACCCAACTCAGTCCAACATAGCGGTGTACGACACTTACGACCATACAAAGCCTCGTAAGGTGTCATCTGAATGCTAGAATGAAAGTGTAACAGCCAAATTTTCAGTGGTGTCGGAAATAGTGATTCGAGATCACTAAATCCGACGAGTAAGTTTAGAAATTTTAATAAATAATAATTATGGGCCAAGTGCGAACTTAAAAGAATTTTTTTTTAATTAGTGAATTTTGCAATTTTAAAAGAATTAATCAGGTAAATTGGGTTGAAAACGAGGTATGGAGACCTCGGATTCATAAACCGATTCATAAATATTTTTATAAATATTTATGGAGTGCTACTAAGTTAGTGTTAAAGTTTCGGTAGAAAATTTTAACGTTTGGTTAGTCAATTAATTAAAAAGGACTAAATTGAAAATAGTGCAAAATTTGTTAAATTGTGATTAAATAGTTTAAGTGATTAAAAAGGAGGGATTTAAAAGGAAATTGGACCCAAATTGTATGGGCTGGACGGTTGGGCAAGAAAATCAGCAAAAAGACAAGGAGAAACAAGGGCAAAATGGGAAATTTTGCAAATTAAACATATAAAACAAGACAAAATTGAAAAATTTAGAGATATCATCATTTTTCTTTAGCAAAAACGCCATGGGAGGTCTGAAAGTTGCTGGTTTTTCATACTTAGACATATGTGAGTTCAATTCTTTCCCTTTTCTTTGATATTTTTATGTTTTTATGACTTTTACAATTAGGTCCAAGTGTTTAATTCATTAGTTTTTGATTTTATGGACAAAATTGAAAGCTACCATTGATAAGTGTTGGCTGTTTATGATGAAATAAAATGAATTTGAAGCTTTGATTTTGTTGTTTGATGATTTTATCAAGTAATTTCAATAGAAATTGATTTTAGGACCTAATTGTGAAAAAGTTGTGAATTAAGGTTTAGTGTTAAAATTCTGATTTTCAAAGGTTGTGTAATAGTTTAGATTGATGGAATAAAATGTTAATTGAGAAAAATTAGCTTAATAGATGGGCTAATTGAGCAAGGACTGAATTGTATGACTTGTGAAATTTAGAGGAAAAATGGTAATAAACATCTTGAACTAAAACAGTTTTGGACAGTAGCAGCAGGTTAAATTTGAAAAATCACCGTAAATTGTAAAAATAGAATTAGAGGATGAAAAAAATATTGAATTAAAGCTTATTGAGTCTAGTTTCTCATAGAAGAAACAGTGTAAACAATTGAATTGTAAATTATGAGATTTAATGAATTTTGTGAGACAAGGTCAGACTGAATTCGGGTTCCCTGTTTTGATTTTGGATAATCACCAAAAACTGGAGACAATTTATTTGAGGCTCAAATTTATATGTTTAGAATCCTTAATGAGTCTATTTTCAATAGAAATCAATGAAAACATTATCCAAGTTCTGTACTATGATATAATTAATTTTTAGTGAAGAGAGGTCAGAACTGTCGGATTGTGAAATAGGGGAAACTTAAATGAATAAACTGTACTAATTGACTGAGCCAAAAATTCTGAAAATTTTATGGTGGAATGATATGTGAGTATAGTTTCAGGGAAAATTTAAAATCTTAATTTGGAACTCTGTAGCTCGAATTATAAATAATTGAGTGACTATGACTTGTGTGAACAGCTTGATGTGAGCATTAATAAGTAAATTGTGAAATAGTACTTACAAGAATGTTATATAAATTAAGGATGTGGAATGGAGAGGAGGAGGAGGAAAATAAATGATATATGTTTATAAAAAAATAGTATGAGAATGATACATATCATGACATGTATATATATAACTAGTTTCAATATGATGCTTGTTGGGTATGAACTTGGATTGAAATGTCTCAGGCAAGTATTTTATTCTGCGCATCTGAAATGTGGTATTTTATGAAGATATGATCTAGCTTTAAATATGAATGCTTGATGATTAAGCTGAAAATATTTGGTAAGATGATAATCATGGTATAAAAGTATAAGTGGTACCGTAATAGACAAGGTAAAATGAGTATGAGAGATACATGTATGATGACATACAAATACTATGTTTGTAGTTTAATTGAGAATGTTTAATCATTAAATGAATACCATATTATATGCATTTGATTTTGTATGAGTGTGTAAGAGATTAAGGTTGACCAAGGCTTGGAAAATAGCTTAGGTATTGACCACACAGGCAGAGACACGGCCGTGTGTCTCAGCCGTGTATGGAACACGACTTTAGGACACGAGTGTACGATGAGGCCATGTGCCCCTAAATTGATGATGATGTCATAAACAGAAGCTCCACGGACAAGGGACACAGACATGTCCCAAGCCACACGGGCATGTGGAATCCACAAGGCCTAATCACATGGGCATGTGGGTACTGTTCACAAGTAAATTTAAAAAAAAAATAAGCGAAAAATTTTATGAGAAATCAGTTTAGTTCCGACTTGATTTTAATGTTCATGTTGGGCTTCGACGGCCCAAATAAAGGTCATTATGTATATATGATCTCAGAAAGTGAATAGTAATGTTTCGATTAATCTGTAAATGTTCTATATGTACTGGTAACACTCTGTAACCTTGTTTCGGCAACAGATACGGGTTAGGGGTGTTACAGAAAGTTGTTGTTATAGGCAAACTCAACTAGCGGGAAATAATCATTTCGGCTACCTCAGAAGTCAATTACGTAACTCCGGAGCATGTCCTCCAGTATCTAAATCACCCTCTCAGATTGACCATCAGTCTGAGGATGGAACACAGTACTAAAGTCCAACCCAGAGCCTCATGCAACTTTTTCTAGAACCGAGATGTGAAATGAGGATCTCTATAAAAAATGATTGAAACAAGAACCCTATGCAGTCTCACGATCTTAGAAATGTAAAGCTTCCCTAACTTTTGCAGAGAATAGTCCGTCTGGACCGAAATAAAGTGGGAGGACTTGGTCAATCAATCCACGATGACCCAAACAGAATCCTTCTTAGTGGGTGTCAAGGGCAACCCACTAACGAAGTCCATCGTTACTCGTTCCCATTTCTATAAGAGAATATTAACTGGCTGTAACAAACCCGAGGGCAACTGGTGCTCAGCCTTAACTTGCTGGCACGTCAGACAACAAGCAACGAAATTAGTAACCTCGCGCTTCAAACCCAGCCACCAGTACAGTTCACGGAGATCCCGATACATCTTATTACCACCAGGATGCATGGTATAAGGGCTACTATGTGCCTCCTTCAAAATTTACTGTCACAAACCCGAATCGTTCGGCACACAAATCCGTCATCAAAAACATAGAACACCATCATTATTCAACCCAAAATCCGAAGTACTGCCACTATCAACCTGGTGAAATCACAAACCCACAGACTCATCCCCTATCTGCTTATCATAAATCTGATCAATCCAAGTCTGCTTAACCTGCAAATCGGCCAACAGACTCCCATCGTCAAACAAACTAAGGCAAGCGAACATCACCCTCAGATCAGTGATCACTTTATGACTTAGAGCATCGGCCACCACATTGGCCTTACCAGGATGATACTCTATTGTGCAGTCATAATCCTTGAGCAATTCAATCCATCGGCACTACCTAAGATTCATCTCCTTCTGAGTAAGGAGGTACTTGAGACTCTTGTGATCAGTGTAGATGATACACCTCTCACCATATAGATAGTGCCTCCAGATTTTCAACGCAAAGACCACAACATCCAACTCGAGATCATACTTCGGATAGTTCACTTTGTGTGTCTTAAGATGACTGGACGCATAAGCCAAAACCTTTCCATCTTCCATCAATACACATCCCAAACTAACGTGTGATGCATCACTGTAGACTATAAACTCCTTGCTGGATTCAGGTTGTATCAGAATAGGAGCATAATTCAAAATAGACTTGAGCTTCTCAAAGCTCGATTGCTGCGCATCAGTCAAGAAAAACGGAACACCCTTATGCAGAAGTTTAGTTAAGAAAGCTGCAATCAAAGAGAATCCCTCAGCAAAACACCGATAATAACTCGTCAAACCCATAAAACTGCAGATTTCAAACATGTTCTTAGATTGTTTCCAATCGAGCACAGCCTCGATCTTTCAAGGATCAACTCAAACCCCTTTAGAAGAAACCAACTGAATTGTTGTTTTGACTAAACAAACAGTTGCGGATGACTTGACAATGAATTCCAGGTCGAAGCGACTAACCAGAATTCACACTTGCTCAACTTAGCATAGAGCTACTTTTCTCGGAGTATCTGAAGTACTACTCTAAGATGCTCAACATGCTCATCCTTAGTCTTAGAGTAAACCAAAATATCATCGAAGAAGACCATGACGAATTGATCCAGATAAGGCTGGAACACTCAGCTCATTAGATCCATGAATGCCACCGGAGCCTTCGTCAGACCAAAAGGCATCACTAGGAACTCATAATGTCCATAACAAGTTCTAAATACAGTATTATGAACATCAGCTTCCTCAACCCTCAACTGATGATACCAGAACGAAGATATATCTTAGCAAACACTGAAGCTTCACGAAACTAATCAAGCAAGTCATCGATCCTCAAAAGTAGATACTTATTCTTCACAATCAACTTGTTTAATTGCCGATAATCGATGAACATCCTCATGGTCTCATCCTTCTTCTTAACAAACAGAACTAGTGCTCTCTATAGAGACATGCTAGGATAGATGAACCCATGATCCAGAAGCTCTTACATTTGAGACTTAAGCTCTGTAAGCTCCTTCGGTGCCATACGATATAAGGCAATGGACACCGGAGCTGTACCTGGAAGAAGCTCAATCCCAAACTCAACCTCTCGATTCTGAGGTAAACCTAATAACTCCTCAAGAAAGACATTTGGAAAGTCTCTAACTATTCTGATATCCCTAATAGAAGAACTTCTAGAATAAAAAATCCTCATGTAAGCCAAGTATGCCTCACAACCTTTCCAAACTAGTTTCTTAGCCACAAGAGTGGAGATCACATTGGACAAATAATCTCAGTGCTCACCAATCACCACCACCTCCAAATCATCCTCGGTTCTCAAAATGACCTTCTTAGTTGCGCAGTCCAAACTAACTCGGTGCTTAACCAACCAATCCATGCCCATAATTAAGTCGAACTCCTCAAATGGAAGCTCCATCAGATTTGCCAGAAAAATAGTCCCTTGCACCTCTAATGGCACATCCCTATAGAGTTTACTAACCCGAACAGACTACCCCAATAGACTCAGTACAGAGCCTCACTAGATGTGCTTTCCACAGAAACCCCCAAGTTTTTAGATACAGTGCTAGCTACTTAAGAATGTGTAGAACCTATGTCTATCAGAGCAATATAACGTACTTCAATAATTAAGAACGTACCGATGATAACATCCGGAGCATCTCTGTCCTCTCGGAGTCGAACAGCATAAACAAGTGTAGGTTGTCTTGCCTCTATCTAATTAGTAGCTCTGCCCAGTGCTCCCTATCCACGTCCCAAACCGTTACCAACCCTAGCCGCACCACGGTCCCTAGGTTGTAATACCCCTATCCCATAACCGTCACCGGAATTGGTAAGGGGCATTACCAGACAGACAGAACATCACAGATCAATACAGAATCACGGATATCACATAGTATTAACGCATAAGCAATTCAACAATTCATCCCTTATGGAGGTCTCCAAGACCTAAGACATACTTTTAGAAAAAGGTCGGGACTAAACCGAACACATTCAGAATTTTCAGAACTTAGAAAAAATTTTCAATTCTATTGAGATCACACGTCTGTGTGATCAGGTCGTGTGCCTTACACAGGTACCAGACACACCCGTGAGGTCTAGTCGTGCTAAAACAAAGTATACATACTAACTTTTACACACGGCCAATAGACACGGCCGTGTGATACTTAGCTCGCTACTGACTTAAGCCCACGGCCATATGACACGCCCATGTGTCTTAACCGTGTGATCTTAAGAGGTTAATGCTCTGCATATACGGCCACAAGGCACGCCCGTGTTCCTTGACTGTGTGGCACAATGCAGGCTTGGTTTAAGCCAACTTACCACCCCTTTTTGGGTCATTCCTACAAGCAATATTAAACAATTTTTATACCAAAATATTCAGCCAAAACCATGCTCAAAACATGCTTCACTATAACTAAATAATCATTCAATAACCTATTCAAATCCATACCAAAGCACATTAAAAATCTTATTACAACAACATGACAAAATGCTCATTTCATAACTCACTTATGTCATCTTCTAACTCATGCTTAAACTTACCATTTCCTCAACTTGGCATATTTTAAAATGACCACCACATACAAGGCCATATAACCATTACAAGCATACACAATTTGGCATCACAAACCATTTACCAAAACTAAGCATAAACATACCATTTGCTAGCCAACTCTCATGGCATAACATATATACATATCAAAGCTTCAATATATAGACATTCTAGCCTATACATGCCATACTTAAAAATATTTACACTTTCAAAAGTACCAAAATGAGTTCGATAGTATGGTGACAATCCTCAACTATCCTTGAGCCTTCAGTAGCTAGATAACTTTAAAACAGATAGAAATCACACAGAGTAAGCTACAAAGAGCTTAGTAAGCCAAATACAACTAATCTAACTATTAAAGCATATAAAGCACAAATCAACAGCAAGAATTCATAGCCATTTCACAGAATAGTTCATGAGCCTAACTATGCTCATTTGCTTGTATACATGTCATGTTTCATTTCCATGATTTCATACATATTATGCATTCATTATTTCATAGAAACAAAGTCTTTCATATTCAGAAATTTAGTACGATACAAACGTACCTGTATAGATTATACATTTCATATATTCATTCCCATATCTCGTACTCTGTCATCAGACGGTTCAAAAACGATACAGATACTCATTAATGAGTACAATACCGACGTCCCGGATGGGGTCTTACATGTAATTCAATTTCGATGCCTCTATCCTAGACAGGGTCTTACACGAAATCAGATGTGATGCTAATGTCCCAGACATGGTCCTACACATAAATCTCAAATCAAGGCCTGTGTCCCAAACACGGTCTTACACGATATTTCTGATCAATGTCAATGTTCTTTTACAAATGTATAGAGCTTTTCAAATACTAGCATATTATCGGAGTTTACTTGAAATTTATTCATCAGGCTCTCAAGGCCGTCCAATATAGATTACAGTTTGTATGAGTAGAATTTAGTCAATTTAACACGTAATTGTAATTTGACTTACCTCATACGAATTTCGGATGAAAAAGAGTCGACTATTCAACTATTTTAGACTTCCCTCGATCTAAGTTCGATTCTTTTTGTTCTTGATCTGATACAATTCAAATTCAACCATTCAATCATTCATTTCATGCAAAATAATCCACAAACACATATTTAGGGCACTTTGCATTTTACCCCTTACATTTTCACACTTTGACAATTTAGTCCATTTTTCATAAAATCATAAATATGCAAAATTCACCAAGATTATAGCTTGGCCGAATATACATAGCTTCCATACAATCCCAAATAACATATTTTCATAATTTAGTCCTTCAAAACCTCATTTTTAAATTAGCCCAAATATCTCTATTCCATAAAAAATTCAAGAACAAAGCATGATAATCTCACATATATCATTCATAATCTATATAAAAACATTACAAAGCTCATATTATCATCAATGGCACTCTTCATAATCTTCAACAGAAACAGAAATTCAGACATAGGTTTTGAAGAACACGAAGCAACGATCACAGAAATGTAAAAATTATCAAAAACAGACGAAAATTCATACCTTAATCAAGGATTAAGCTAGCCGAAACCTAAAATGGCTTTCTTGTATTTATTTTCTTTCATTTTCGGATATAATATGTGTTTTTGAACAGATTCATGCAATTTGTTTTCTTTATTTAATGTTAAAGCATGAATTACTGTTGTATCCCTCATAAATAAACATATCGATTACATAAAACAAGGTCATTTATGACCACTCATAAATTCAATGGAGTAATTGCTACATAAGGCCAGAAAAATCCAAAGCCATGCCAATTAAACACATTGAATATATGGCATGAAAATTTTATCATTTACGCGATTAAAACCTTTTTCATAATTAAGCACAGAAACAGACAAATTGAATCACAGAAACTCTGCAGATATAAATTCTCATATCACAAACATAGAAAATAATACTAAAATATTTTTTTCAGAATTGGTTATGTGGTCTCGAAACCACTGTTTCGACTAGGGTCTAAATCGGAATGTTACAGTTCTCCCCCATTGGGGATTTTTATCCCCGAAAATCTTACCATTAGACAGATTCGGGTATTGTTGTCTCATAGCATCTTCAGACTCCCACGTGGCCTCTTTAACATCGTGGCGATGCCACATCACTTTAACTAATGGAATTTTCTTATTTCATAACTCTTTAACCTCACGAGCTAAAATACAGATCGACTTTTCTTCATAAGTCATATCAGATTGGATTTCAATACCAAACAAGGAAATTACATGCGAAGGATCAGATCTGTATCATCGAAACATCGATACGTGAAACACATTATGTATCTTTTCTAACTCAGATGGTAGCCTCAATCTATAAGTAACTGGCCCAACTCGCTCGATGATTTCATACGGTCTGATGAACCTTGGACTTAACTTGCCCTTTTTACCAAATCGGAACAGTTTCTTCCACGGAGATACTTTCAGAAACACTTTATCACCTATCTCAAATTCGATATCTTTTTGTTTTAAATCCGCATAAGGTTTCTGATGATCAATGGCAACTTTCAGACTATCTCGGATTACTTTGACTTTCTGTTTGTTTCTTTTATCAGATCAATACCGTAAATCTTATTCTCACCGAGCATAGACCAGTATAACGGAGTTCTACACTTTCTGCCGTATAAGGCTTCGTACAGTGCCATTTTAATGCTCGATTGAAAGTTATTATTATAAGCGAATTCAATCAAAGGTAGATATTGCTCCCACGTACCTTCAAACTCAAGAATGCAACATCTCAACATATCCTCGAATATATGAATAATTAGTTCAGATTGACCATCTTTTTGTGGATGAAAAGTAGTGCTAAAATGCAATTTAGTACCCAGAGCATCTTGCATTTTCTTCCAGAATCGCGATGTCAATCTCGAGTCTCTATCTGTCACTATCGATAATGGTACACCATGCAGTCTCATGATACCAGAAATATATAACTCAGCTAATTTATCGAGTGAGAAATCAAATCGGATGGAAATAAAATGAACTGATTTCATCAAATGATCAACTACAACCCAAATTGCACCTTTCTTTCTCAGAGACAGAGGCAAACCCGAAATAAAATCGATGGTCACTTGATCCCATTTCCACTCTGGAATCATGATCGGTTGTAACAATATAGACGGCATTTGATGCTCAGCTTTTACTTGTTGACAGATCAAACATTTAGAAACAAATTCAGAGATATCTCTTTTCATTCCAGACCACCAATAATGTTGCTTCAGATCATTATACATTTTCGTACTACCCGAATGTACAGATAAAAAACTACTGTGAGCTTCACTCAAAATCATCCGAATTAACTTTGGATTTCTTGGAACACAAAGTCTATTTCTGAATCTCAAACAATGATCAACACAATCACACTGAGCTCCTTTTGCTATTAATTCATTATCAACTTTCTGAGTTTCAATAATCTGTTGTAAGAACAAGGGTCTTGCTTTTAATTCAGCTAAAACAGAACTATCATCAGATAGAACCAAATGAGCATTCATTGCACGCAAAGCAAACAACGATTTTTGACTCAGGGCATTAACAACAACATTCGCTTTACCCGGATGATAATCTATCACAAGTTCGTAGTCCTTTAGTAATTCGAGCAATCTTCTCTGTCGTAGATTTAAATGTTTTTCCGTCATTAAATACTTCAGACTTTTATGATTAGAAAATACTTAAGATTTCTCACCAAACAGATAATGACGCCAGATCTTCAAAGCAAACACAATAGCAGCTAACTCGATGTCGTGAGTCGGATAGTTCTTTTCATGCGGCTTTAGTTGTCTTGAGGCATAAGCTATAACTTTTCCTTCTTGCATTAGAGCACATCCCAGACTAATCAACAAAGCATCACTATAAATCACAAATTCTTTACCCGATTCAGGTTGTACCAAAACTGGAGCTTCAGTCAATAAAGCTTTCAACTGATCAAAGCTATTCTGACACTTTTCAGACCACTCAAACTTCACATCTTTCTAGAGCAATTTTGTCAACGGAGTCGCAATCATCGAGAAACCATTTATAAATCTTCTATAGTAACCAGCAAGTCCCAGAAAACTACGGACTTCAGATACATACCTCGGAGGTTTCTAATCCAGAACAGTTGAAATTTTGTTCGAATCAACTTGGATACTAGAGGCTAATACAATATGACCCAGGAAACCAACTTCTCGCAACCAGAATTCACATTTACTGAACTTTTCATACAACTGTTTATCTCACAGAGTCTATAGTACTATTCTCAAATGTTCGACATGCTCAGATTCATCACGTGAATAAATCAATATGTTATCAATGAATACCACAACAAATTGATCCAGATACGGTCTGAAAATTCTATTTATTAAATCCATAAAGACAACAGGTGCATTCGTTAATCAAAAAGGCATAACTAAAAATTCATAATGCCCGTACCTCATTCTAAAAGTAGTTTTTGGAATGTCAGAGTCATTTGCTTGCAACTGATAGTAACCCGATCTCAGATCTATCTTTGAAAACATAGTAGCAGCTTTCAACTGATCAAATAAGTCATCAATTCTGGGCAGAGGATATTTTTTCTTTATAGTCACTTTGTTAAGCTGACGGTAATCAATACACATTCTCATTGTGCCATCTTTCTTTTTCACAAACAGAACAAGAGCACCCCATGGTGAAAAGCTCAGTCTAGCAAATCCTCGATCAGTTAATTCTTTCAACTGAGATTTTAATTCCTTTAACTCGGTCAGAGCCATTTTATATGGAGCTATTGAAATCGGAGAAGTACCAGGTACAATTCAATGCCAAACTCGACTTTTCGAATTAGAGGTAAACCCGGTAATTCTTCAGAAAACACATCAGAGAATTCACAGACAACAGGCACTGATTCGACTTTCTTATCATTCACTTTCGAGTCTAACACATAAGCTAAGTTGGCTTCACAACCTTTCTTCACATATTTCTGTGCTTTCAATGCAGATATCACAGTTGGTAGTCCATTTAGATCACTAGACTCAATTTGAATTATCTTATCATTCTTACACCTTAAATCAATGACTTTTCGTTTGCAATTCACAATAGCTTCGTGCAAAGTTAACCAGTCCATTCCCAGAATTATATCAAATTTGTCGAAAGGAAAAAGCATTAGATCAGCAGGAAACTAGATATCTCTAATCAATAACAGGCAATTCTTGCAGATTTTATCAACCAAGACACTTTTCCTTAAGGAGTTCGATACTCTATTTACGAATTCAGTAGACTCTACAGGCAAAGTCTTACTTTGCACTAAATTCATACAGATATTTGAATGCATTGATCCAGAGTCTATTAATGCAATCACGAAAGTATCATAAAGAGTAAAAGTACCAGTAATCACGTCTAGAGATGAGGCTTCCTCACGAGCTCGGATAGCATAGGCTTCGGGCAGGTGCTCTGGCCTCAGATCTAGCAGCAGTATCCTTAGTAGCTCTTTGACCACCACTTGCATTTCCCGTATTTCTAGAAGGTCTACCTCTAGCTGAGGTGTTGCTCGGTCTCAGATTCTGTACATTCTCTTGCTTAGCAGGTTTAGAATAATCTCTTACAAAGTGGTCCAGAGATCCACATTGGAAATAGGCTCAGTCATTCAATCTACAATTTCCTGGATGTCTTTTACCATAGTGTTTACATTCAGGTTTCTCAGATTAGACATTCCCGACAGTTGCAACCGAAGTAGCAGAAGCTCTGAAATTTGAATGCGATCTAGCTCGATCTTGATTCGAATGTCTTACATCAGCCTTGGAACGACTATGATCATCTCAGAATTTCTTTGACACAGACTGAAAGAATCTACTGGAAGATCTCTTTCTAACATCTCTAGCTTTAGAATCAGCTTTTCTTTTCTCCTTACTTAATTCTTCAGCTTTACAAGCTCGTTCAACGAGCACTACCATTTCTTTAATCTCAAAAATCCCAACTAACAGAAGGATATCTTCGTTTACTCCATCTTCAATCCTTTTACACATTATTGCTTCATTTGATACACATTCCCGAGCATACTGGCTCAATCTCACAAATTCACATTTGTATTTAGTAACAGACATACGACTTTGTTTAAGCTCAAGAAACTCTTAACGTTTCTGATCGATGAATCTCTGACTAATGTATTTCTTCCGAAATTCAGCTTGGAAGAAATCTCAAGTAACCCCTTCACTCAGAACCATAGATATTAAAGTTTTTTTACCAATGGTACGCCGTATCTCTCAGAAGTGAAACAGCACATTTTTCACATTCCTCAGGATTCAGAGACATTTTATTAAACACTCATATTGTATTCTCTAACCAGAATTCGACTCTTTCAGCATCATCATTCGTTGTAGCTTGGAACTTTTTAGCCCCATACTTTCTAATCTTATCAACTGGGGGTCTACTTATCTGTACTGGATTCACTGTTGGCATAACAGGAATTTGAGGACAATTAACCGGGGGTGGAGGTTGTTGTATAGCCGGATTGGTTCTAGTATACTGAGTGAACCAATCATTCATCATATGATAGAAGGCTTGTTTAGCCTCACTATCACAGCTACTTGTAGCAGATTGAGAATCAGCTTGCATCGTCCCTTACGCGGGGGCATGTGCATTGATTTCTACATCGTCTGCTACGGCTCGTTTGAAATCCATTTGCTATATAAAAGCACATTTCAATGTCAGGATTCATCACACTATCACAGTTTCAGATATATATGGCATGCATAGCTAGACTCACATATACTATGGTAGTCCTAGAACCGACTAAACCTAGCTTTGATACCAATAAAATGTAACACCCCTTTCCCATAACTGTCACTGGAATAGGTAAGGGGCATTACCAGATAGACAGAACATCACAGATCAATACAGAATCACGGATATCACATAATATTAATGCATAAGCAATTCAACAATTCATCCCTTATAGAGGTCTCCAAGACCTAAGACATACTTTTAGAAACAGTCCGAACTAAACCGAACACATTCAGAATTTTCAGAACTTAGAAAAATTTTTCAATTCTATTGAGGTCACATGCCCGTGTGATCAGGCCGTGTGCCTTACACGGGTACCAGACACGCCCATAAGGCCTAGTCGTGCCAAAACAAAGTATACATACTGACTTTTACAAACAGCCAACAGACACGGTCGTGTGCCATCGTTGTGTGATACTTAGCTAGCTACTGACTTAAACCCACGGCAATATGACACACCCATGTCTCTTAATCGTGTGATCTTAAGAGGTTATTGCTTTGCATACATGGCCACAAGGCATGCTCGTGTTCCTTGACCGTGTGGCACAATGCAGGCTTGGTTTAAGCCAACTTGCCACCCCTTTTTGGGTAATTCCTACAAGTAATATTAAACAACATTTATACCAAAATATTCAGCCAAAACCACGCTCAAAACATGCTTATTTATAACTAAATCATCATTCAATAACCTATTCAAATCCATACCAAAACACATTAAAAATCTTATTACAATAACATAACCAAATACTCATTTCATAACTCACTTATGTCATCTTCTAACTCATGCTTAAACTTACCATTTCCTCAACTTGGCATATTTCAAAATGACCACCACATACAAGGCAATATAACCATTACAAGCATACACAATTTGGCATCACAAACCATTTACCAAAACTAAGCATAAACATACCATTTGCTAGCCAACTCTCATGGCATAACATATATACAAATCAAAGCTTAAATACATAGACATTCTAGCCTATACATGCCATACTTAAAAATATTTACACTTTCAAAAGTACCAAAATGAGTTCGTTAGTATGGTGACAACCCTCAACTATCCCCGAGCCTTCAGTGGCTACGATAACTGCAAAACAGATAGAAATCACACAGAGTAAGCTACAAAGAGCTTAGTAAGCCAAATACAATTGGTCTAACTATTAAAGCATATAAAGTACAAATCAACAGCAAGAATTCATAGCCATTTCACAGAATAGTTCATGAGCCTAACTATGCTCATTTGCTTGTATACATGTCATGTTTCATTTCCATGATTTCGTACATATTACGCATTCATTATTTCACAGAAACAGAGTCTTTCATATTCAAAAATTTTGCACGATACAAATGTACCTGTATAGATTATACATTTCATATATTCATTCCCATATCTCGTACTCTATCATTAGACGATTTAAAAATGATACAGATACTCATAAACGAGTACAATGCCGACGTCCTAGATGTGGTCTTACGTGTAATTCAGTATCGATGCCTCTGTCCCAGATAGGGTTTTACACGAAATCAGATATGATGCTGATGTCCTAGACATGGTCTTACACGTAAATCTCAAATCGAGGCCTGTGTCCCAGACACGGTCTTACACGATATTTCAGATCAATGTCAACGTTCTTTTAGAAACGTACAGAGCTTTTTAGATACTAGAATATTATCAGAGTTTAGTTGAAATTTAGTCATCAGGCTCTCAAGGTCATCTAATACAGATTACAGTTTGTATACGTAGAGTTTAGTCAATTTAACACATAATTGTAATTTGACTTACCTCATACGAATTTTGGACGGAAAAGAGTCAACTATTCAACTATTTTGGACTTCCCTCGATCTAAGTCTGATTTTCTTTGTTCTTGATCTAATACAATTCAAATTCAACCATTCAATAATTCATTTCATGCAAAATAATCCATGAACACATATTTAGGACATTTGCATTTTAGCCCTTACATTTTCACACTTTGACAATTTAGTTCATTTTTCACAAAATCACAAATATGCAAAATTCACCAAGACTATAGCTTGGCCGAATATACATAGCTTCCATATAAGCCCAAATAATATATTTAATTCACAATTTAGCCCTTCAAAAACTCATTTTCACAAATTAGCCCAAATATCTCTATTCCATCAAAAATTCAAGAACAAAGCATGATAATCTCACATATATCTTTCATAATGCATATAAAAACATTACAAAGCTCATATAATCATCAATGGCACATTTCATAATCTTTAACAAAAATAGAAATTCAGACATGGGTTTTGTAGAACACGAAGCAACAATCACAGAAATGTAGAAATTATCAAAAACAGACGAAAATTCATACCTTAATCAAGGATTAAGCTAGCCGAAACCTAAAATGGCTTTCTTCTATTTATTTTCTTTCATTTTCGGATATAATATGTGTTTTTGAAAACATTCATGCAATTTGTTTTCTTTATTTAATGTTAAAGCATGAATTACAATTGTATCCCTCATAAATAAACATATCAATTACATAAAACAAGGTCATTTATGACCACTCATAAATTCAATGGAGTAGTTGCCACATAAGGCCATAATAATCCAAAGCCAAGCCAATTAAACACATTGAATATATGGCATGCAAATTTTATCATTTACGCGATTAAATCCTTTTTCATAATTAAGCACAAAAATAGACAAATTAAATCACAGAAACTTCGCAGATATAAATTCTCATATCACAGACACAGAAAATAATATTAAAATATTTTTTTAGAATCAATTACGTGGTCTCGAAACCACTGTTTCGACTAGGGTCTAAATTTGACTATTACCTAGGTGGCTGTTGAACTGCCCTCTTAAGCTGCACAGAACCCGGAGCTGAAGCTTGCAACTGATCTGCCCATTGTGGATAGTCACTAATACGGTGCTCTAATGACCCACACCTCAAACAAACCCCAATCTTCCTCCAACACTCGCCTGGATGGAGTCTACCACAGTTACTGCACGATTGAATCCCAGTAAGAGCAGCAGGGACCCCCACTCTAACCGGCCCATCAGATCTGGCCTTTTTCTTTGGCCTTTGCATAGAACTAGAGGGCTCTGAATCCCTATTATTCCTGCCTCTCTTACGATCCCTGTTCTAGCGCTCCACACGCTTAACATCCTCGGCGATCTTCGCCTTCTCAACTAGGACAACAAACTCTCACTCCCTCTGTGGAGCAATCAATACCCTCAAACTATCTCTTAACCCATCCTCAAACCAAACACACCTTTCATACTCAGATGCTACCATGCCTCGAGCGTAGCGGCTAAATCTTAGAAATTCAGCCTCATACTCGGCCATAGATCTATCACCTTGCGTGAGATTCATGAACTCACGCCTACGAGCATCAACATATCTTGCCTCCACATACTTACTCTAGAAGGTGTTCTTAAAAAAGTCCCAGGACAGACGATCAGGCTGAGTACCTCCCTCAACCATTAACCACCACTGGTACGCCTTATCACAATGCAGGGAGACTACACCCTTAAATTTTTTCTTGGGAGTACAGCTCAAATCGTTCATAATCCTCTTAGTGGCCTCCAACCAGTACTTGGCCACACTAGGCGGGACTCTAGTGACGCCCCTAAATAACTCAGCACCATTAGACTGGAGTCGTTCAGTTACTGACCCTCAGCCCGTAACTCTAGAATGGGGTCTAGCGACCCTTTCCAAGATCCTCAGCTTGGCTTCGAATAGTGCGTCGTCCCTAGCCGAGCAACTTTGAGATCCAGTTCAGTAGCAGCCGAAATTGGTGTCTCACTCGTATCCAAGTTTGGCATAATGCTCAGAGAGGAAGACTCAGCTTGAGCCCCCTACCGCCTCTACCACGGCCTCTAATACCACGTCTGCAAGTTCCATGAGTGCTCATCATAAATTCAATTTTTAATCTACATTAAAAGTTTTATGCATCAGTTTCAGTATTTATTACCAGGTATTTTATGTATAAATTATCAAAAGTTCAGTTTTGTTTCCAAAAGTTTCAATCTCTAACTATTCAGTTTAGTTTTAGAGAGTACTAACTACAGTATTTTCAGAGTTTTTTTATCAATATTTCAAAAATACTTATAGCAGCGGCGCTGGAGACTTAGTGTACCACATACTTCCCAATTTTTCAAAAGTATTTGTAAACCACTTCCTTTTAAGACACAATTTTGGAACGCAAAATTCACAGCCGAGTTTTACAACCCAGCTCTAATACCACTAAATGTAACATCCCAAACTCGGCCTAATCATTATGGATGAATTCGGATGTGTCACAAGATAGAGTTTTGTAAACAAAGTCGTCTCGTCCAATTTATTCACGATTCAAAAATTCGTACTCATTTATGCCAATTTTTAGAAGTGTTACTTGATCCCAATTATTTGCTAAAAATGTAATCTACAGCAAAAGTTTAATAAAATCATTATATTTTCAGAAAACCTTTGTAGTTGGAAACCATGTTTTTAGCGTGTCGTCTAGATAAAACATTAAACAAAATTTAAAACCCAAAAATTTAAAAAACAGTCCGAAGAGTCCAAACAACACAAAACTCCCAAAAATAACCTTAAAAATAAAAACAAAACCCTTAATTAGCTCAGTTCATGGACTAGTGGTCACCGCAAGACTCCGCCGCACTGATCTGCCTAGGTCTGTGGATTACCTGAACAGAATAGACAACAGATGTTAGTTTAAGTAAGCTCAGTGTGCAACCCATAGAATTAAGCAAAAAGATTTATATACACAGATAGAAGCAGATACATTTCTAGATTCAAAATCAGATCCAGATCCAGATTCAAATTACAAATACAAATATGCATAAGTCCTACCCCCATCCTCTACACACCATCTCCAACCATCCCATCACACCATGTGGGGTTTAAAATACCCACCCATCCCTACACACCACATTGTGCCTGAAGACACATATCAGAATATATATATGCAATCAAGCTGCCAGAATATAGATGATTAATGCCTATCAGATACTTCTTCCTTTCATATAAAATCCCCACCCCAATAACAGATACAGAAATCAGATGCAGATATAACATGCTCAACATGCTTTATACAGATAACAGATACACAAACATCAATATATTCAAGCATACATTTAGTATCCTACATAGTTCAGTCTATCAGAATATTCTAGCATACAATCTAGGGTTTAGTTAGCCTTACCACCCTACAGTGGGCCCACAGTTGATCAGAGCGATTCATGGAACCCTAGGGAAAATTTCAGAATTATGGCCCCACATGCCCGTGTGGGCCCACACGCCCAAGTTGGCCTTTGCCCGTATGGCCTACACAGCCTGGCCTAAAATCTACATGCTCTTGTGACATGCCCATGTGGCCACATGGCCACACTCGAGCCATCACACGGCTATGTGCTGTGCACGGCCATGCCTTCGTCGACCACACGATCGTGTCTCACACACGGCCATCTACATGAACGATCACATGCTATTGTGGAGTCAACAGATTTGTTTTTCAGCTTTTGCCAAAGCCTCGTTTTCTAGTTTTAGGTACACACCTGATTTATTTGTGAAGCACTTGCACTCCTGAGACCACCATAACCTAATATTTCAATTAAAATGCTCAATTAGAATAGAAATGATTAATAGCATTAATAACCCCAATTTGCCGAAACGCTAGCCTTTGACGAACTACGCTTCTTGAGTCAAATTTTTCGAAGAGACAACCTTTTCCAGCCCCTCTCCTACAGAACCATCCAAATCCAAACATAAATACTCCACATTCATGACAATTACAACCTAAAAATCATAACAGAAAACCCCAACGCACCACGAAAAAGAAAGGGTGCTTACGAAGAACCCAACTATAGAACCAACAATCAGAAACACCTGTACAACTAAACAAAAACAAAGACTTACCACCCCACCATTTGACCATCTACAAGAAAAAAGAAAAGGAAGAATGAAAAGAAAAAAATAAAAATAATGTGGGAGATGGAAAAGCAAGAACGTGAAATTGGGGAAAAGCCAAAAACTTGAAAAAAGAAATTAAAATCAAATAAAATGGAAGAATTATGAGATAAGTACACTATCTGTCACATCCCTAAAATCTCTCCAACTCCCCACTAACCCAAATCCAACTCTCTAGTACTCCAGTCCCATCGAAACTCTATCAATCAACCAGGCAAAAATATCATCCTTGCTCACGCAATTATTTGAACCCCAGACCTCCAACACTCCAACTCCCTTACCACTTAAACCAGCAGGCTCATTCTAATGTGGATTTATAGACAATTAAATATAAGCCCACCAAACAAAAGATAATGCTTAGTTCTAAAAATAACATAATTTAGCACAGGCGAGACTTGAACCCAAGACCTCTCACACACACCCATAACACTTAACCACTGAAGCAAATACACACTTGTGCTAGATTTTACAGAAACAAAAATAAATTATTCAGGACGTTACACTTGGTTTCAAATTTTCCTAAGTTAGCCTAACTCTCACAAAGTGAAATTCTTTATGGAAATTCTTCAAGGAACCAAAAATAAAGCGGAAGCAACTCAAAATGAAAGAGCAACAAAAGAACATAAAAGCTACAAAAAAGAAAAAGCATAAAAGGTTTTTGAGTAAATGCTCTCAATAGCGTTCAATTACTATGAAGGATTATAATTGAGTATTCTAGGATGATTACAAATGAGGGGGAACACCTCAATTTATGGTTAAGCTCCCATAAAACTAATGGTATAGATTGAGTATCCTGGGCATCAGTTTGAATCTGCATGTGCATTTTTAGCTCTCTATTTGACCTACATAACCCCCTAATCTTATATAGATATCTAAGATGTAATAAAACTACTTAAAAGCATAACTTACTACTTCAAGCATGAAAACATAAATATATACTAAGATGATTTGATTTTACCATTAAATAAGAGAAAGTTATATGTAAAAAGGGATGTAAAAAATAGTGTAATTTATGGTAGATCAACTTCCCCACACTTAACTTGTTGTTTGTCCACAAGCAACCAAGACACATATATGGAAAAAAAGAGAAAGAAAATCAATACAAAAATGACTTGGGTTTTTTCTTTAATCAAGATAGAGTTAGTGAAGATGGATGTAAATAAGAACCTAAATCGTAGCAGATCACTACTCCCACACTTGAACTCCCCCACACTTAACTTTTTGCTTGTACTCATGCTAAACCAAGTTTAAACACATAGCATGCAATAAGAAGACGTCCCTTGGATTTTATTACCACTACAAACATGGTTGTCAAAAATTGATGGTATAACAATTCTTATCACACATGTAACTTAATCTTGATATTTTGATTCCTTGAAAAAAATTGAAAGTAAATTAGGATTAGTTTACACTGTTACGTTACTAATAACTTAGAAGTAATTCTCATGACCAAATGTTTAATAATATCACCTTTAACATAAATGAAACATATATGTAGCAAACACAATCATGTGAATCAAAAACATTCATTAAGTTTAATTGTTAGCAATTCCAACAGGTTATGCACAAAGAACACTTAAGTCACATTGGTCTTCTAGGCTTGTAATGTTCTGAGGCTTAGAACGATACAAGTTCAAAGGAAAGATATGGCTCAAAACAATTCAAACACTAGAAATATTTAGGCACGTGACATTTTCCCTCTTTTCCCCCTATTTTTCCCTATCTAGCTCACTAGAAACATAAAAATATATAGACTTTTTCATACCATTTTTAACTAAAATTCATGCAGTTTCTTAGTAATCCTTGTCGAAAAATATAATAAATTATAAAATAATTATATTGTACTTAAATTATTAAAATATTTAAATTTGTTTAATTTTATAATAAATTTTCATAAATTGTCATTTATTTTCGACAGATTTGCACAAAGGGTAAAAATTGGCTCGGCGGACACTTCTAGAAGCTCAAAACTGTGAAGTGATTTTTTGAAGCATCCAGGTGAATTAATTTTACAGCCTAAGACGATCAAAATTATGAATATTAATACATAATATAATTAATTTTAATTTTTATCCAATTTATTTTGGGTTAAATAATTATTATTAATTATATTATGGAAAGGTGGCCCAGTTGTGCTAATACAAAAGATTTATCCAACCGAGAAATCAGGCTGCCCAAACCCATCCAACATGCTTGCCCAACCAGCTTGAATTATTTTATGTATTGACTTTCAAATCAGCCCTTGAAGTCTCCTTGAAATCACATTCAAACCCCTCCACTTATTATGCTTTTGTAGATTTTCCCCTAGCTAAGTATAGCAAATTGAAATCTTCAACTTGTGCATGAGTAGTGGCCGGCCAAGGGGAATGTGTGGCTGCTAATTATTTGCTATTTTACCAGCCAATCCCACCTATAAATACCCCTTTCACCTATTCATTCAATACACCTCTCATCTCACACATCTCTCTTCTTTCACTCACTTTCTCTTCTTGTTTCCTATTTTCCCTTCTATTTTCCTTTGCTAATTTCCCTCTTGGAAATGAGCCTTTCTTTCACCTTGCATAGCATAATTCAAGTGCTTATAGAAGCCTTGGTTCAACAAAACAAGCAAATAAGGAGAGGAGCAAACTAGTCTGGTTTCAGAGAAACACCAGATTTGATTCTAGTTTCCTATCATTTAACTTTTCTTGTTGTTGTTATGAGCATGTCTATGAATATTTGTTATGCTTTTATTCTAAATTTCATTAATACAACTTAAATTTAATTAGTGTTAGGTTGATTGCATTTCGTCTACTTAAGTTATTAAAATCATGTTTGTGTTGTTATAGGTCTTGGTAAATTGTTTGATTAAGTAAAACCATGATTATGTTATACTTGCATTACAATTGTAAGGTAACTAATGAGTTAATTATTAATCATATTGAAATTGTAATTAATTGACACAATACTTAATCAATGCATGTTTAATCTTCTAAGGTAGCTGGAGGTTAAATTAGCGATGGTATTACACGGTACATTAGCCTCGCATATCTTGCAAAGATTATTGTGATTAAATTGTTTCAATGTAGGAAAATATTGTTACTTTACTTCATCTTTTACTTGCTTATTAAGATTGATTAATTGTTTGAATTGACGTTGTAATATGTTCAAGAGATTAGTTAATTTTCTAAGTCTATACGTGCTATATATTTAACAAATTTCCAAGTTGTCATGAATTTATTCGTAACAACATGAATAATGTTTTAGTAATATTAAGTTAAGAAATGTAATTGATCGATCTAACACAATTATGTCATATAGATTAAACTTTTTTTTTTCAAAAATCATGCATTGGAATTTTTTACCTTTTTAATTTTCCTAGTTAATTTACTTAGTTAAAATCTAGTTTTATTAAACCATTTTTCAAAACAAGCAATTTTCTTTCACCAAAGTGTTTTTAATTGCATTTTATAAATATTTTTCTTACACAATCCCTATGGGTACGATAACTTGACATTTCCTTGTCACTTTATTACTTGTTGCTATTGTGTACACTTGTACATTTCCATCGGTCCAAGTTTTTGGCGCCATTGTTGGAGACTGCTTTAAAAGTCTTTATTTGTGAATTTGTTAATTTTTCATTTTGGTTTATTTTTTTGGTTCAACTTTAACTTAGTTAATTTTTTTGTGATTGTTTCACGTGTTTATCAGTATTGATCGAAATTATCGATTTACTACCAATGGATCCTGAAATTGAAAGAACTTTTCAACAATGAAGAAGACATTTGGCTCAAAGAAGGACCGAAGAGATGAGCTTCAAAAATACAAATCAAGGAAACTGTGACACCCCTAATGTGACCCTAGTCGGAAAGTGGTTTCGGGACCACGAAACCGAGTCATAAAAAAATATTTAACCGTCATACTTAATGCTTATTATATGTATATATGCATGTGTGAAAATTTCATGTTTGAATTTTGTTAATTGAAAGTGAATTTTATTAAATAGGACTTATGTGTGACACTTTTGAAATGTGATAGGTTAATCTATAAGGATCTATTAATGCATGTTAGGAAATGCTTGTACTTGCATGTCAAATTACCCAAAATGTTAGGTAGTGGCCGGCCATGCTATGGGTTAAAACATATTATAAACATTTTGTGTTAAAATGTTGTGTGAGAAATAATAAAATACTAGTTAATGGGAGGAGAAACCAAAGTTGTCTCACCCTTGCTCCTCCATTGCCGTGACTTGAGGGAGGAAGAAGAAAGTTGGGTTGCTTTAATTTTTGGCTTAGAAGATGGCTAGAAAGAGGAAAAACTATGATTTTAGCTAGTTAGATAGCTGAAATTTCAAGTAACTCGGTAATCCATCGAAGAAGAAGAAGAGGGCTGCAACAAAAAGAAAAATGGAGACAATTTGCATGTTGAAGAAAACTAAGGATTTAGCTTGTTTAAGAGTTGTATCCTAAGTTGGTAAGCTTTCTAAGCTCCCCTCTATCTTTAACTTTGTTGTAAAGAAAAATGATGATGGATTGTGGTTGGAAGGCATGAATGCGGGTTGTAGAAAAGAAAAGCTCTTTGATTAGTTGTAAAAATTACTACTGTCCAATTTTGTGCCTTCGTTATGCTGTCCAAAATTTGAACAAATTAATGGTTCTATTTTCATGCCGATTAGGGGTTGATAAATTGAGTCTAATAGCTAAAATATTATGTTATTCTTACTAAGTTTCAGTTGTTAGTAGTGACGTAACAATTTGACAATTAAATGCATAAATGACTGCTAGAAACTGCAGCTTGAAAACGAATTGTTCCAGCATGTAAATGCTGATTTGAATGTGCTGTAATATGTGGAAGAATTGGTCTGCTGCATGTTTGAAATAAAAGAAAACAATGGCTGTTAAATATTAGTTTTTGTTGCTAATCGAATGGGTTTAATTCATTGTTCAAGGGGCTATAAATTGGTGTTAATTAAGCTATTCGGATGGTCTAATAAAACAGCCTGAATGTTAAATAATGCTTGCTGTCCAGATTGAAATTATGCTAGAAGGTTGAACAATTGTTGTTCAAATGGAATTTTGGAGTGTTTAATGGACTCCATGTTGCTAAAATTTACATGAATAGAAATTTCTAAGCTTAAATTGTAAGAATTTGAGTTGCGTGGTTTAAATTGTCAAAGATGCATTTGGCAATTGATTATAATTTGTTAAAGGGTGTAAAGTATTGATAGTTCTAAATGGTACATAGTTAAATGAAGATGGAAGCTTGATAAACTTTTATTTAGAATGGAAGTAGGAGAAATGTGTATTCGGCCATGTTGTGATGAGTTGAATTTGAATGGTTGATGCCTTAGTTTATAAATGGTCATTAGATGAGTTTTAAACTTGTTAAAGTTTGATAATTTGGGTGTGTTAAGTTGGGGAAAACGTGTAATAAAAATGGGTTGATAATGTTTGTTTGTTAATTGATGTTTGCACCTTAAATAGTTGAAATAAAGCTTGCCGATTATGATTAAATGTTTAAATTGTAATGGTCATGTATAGGTATATATATATATGCCTTATGTATGTACCATGTACACATAAGGACATTCGGCAATATGATTAAATTCATGTATAAGGAAGCATGATAAATTAAGTGACTATTTGCTTGTGAATGTGAATTAGATATAAATTAAATAAGCACGAAATCGAATCATGGCATGTTTTATTAAATATGATACATATTGAAATCTATTCTTTTAGATATAGATTAAATGATATGTGATTGCCAAATGTGATTGTTAAGTGCATAATATTAGTTAAGTACTTAAGCAAATCTATTGTTTTACTTAAGCTTAAGAGCAAAGAGGATCAAAGTCGGATAGGGGAAAAGAGAAAGTAAACGAATAGCCGTGGATATCTAGTCGTCGACCACTTCCGAGGTAAGTTTTAAGTGATTAAACGTTGAGTAAATTCAATCATAATAGGACATAATGAGTTGATTTAATAAGATATGATGTGGCCATGATATGTCTTAAACTCAAATGGTAAGTTCATAAGTGTTTAACTTGGAAATTTAAGAGCAAATTGTAATAATTTGCTTAGGACAGCAGCAGTAACGTGATTTTAGAAAATCACTATAAATTTTTGGTGTGGAATTATAGGCTGAATAAAATATGTAATCAAAGCTTAATTAGTCTAGTTTCTTATAAAAGAGACCGTGTAAGCAAAGAAATTTCCTATAAAGAGATATTTAAAGTTGTGTGAGACAGTGTCTGAATGACTCCGAAATCCCCTGTTCTGTTTTTAGAAAATCATTATAATTTGTACAAAAATGGTTATAAGATAAAATTTATATGCTTAGACTCCTTAATGAGTCTAGTTTCAAATGAAATCAAATAGAACATATTTTGAATTCTGTACAATGAGAAATTTGATTTGTAGTGAAGACTGGTCAGATTAGTCAAACAGTGAAACAGGGGAAACTTTAAGAAAAATCTGGTATTGATTAGCCAAACCTAAAATTCTGAAAATTTTATGGATGGAAGATATATGAGTCTATATTCAGGGAAAATTAACGGAAATTGATTTTGAGTTTTGTAGCTCCAGTTATAAATAATTTAGTGACTATTGCTCAGGAAAACAGCTTGTAGTGAATATGTGATTTTGTTGTAAACATTGATGAAACTATTTGAGTTGCTTATAAGCTATTGCTGAAATTGATGTACAAGATAAATATATATATGTGTGGTAAAGCCGAATGGCTAGTGTGAAATTGTATGAGATATGTATATGTGGTATAGTCAAATGGCTAGTGTGAAATATGTATGAGATATGTATATGTGGTAAAGCCGAATGGCTAATATGAAATATGTATGAGATATATATATGTGGTAAAGCCGAATGGCTAATGTGAAATATATATGAGATATGTATATGTGGTAAAGCCGAATGGCTAGTGTGAAATATGTATGAGATATGTATATGTGGTAAAGCCGAATGACTAGTGTGAAATATGTATGAGATATGTATATTTGGTAAAGCCGAATGGCTAATGTGAAATATGTAGGAGAGGTGTGTATATTGTGGCCGAATGACCAAATGTGAAAGGTGTGTATTATTAGACATTTGATGAGGCAAATGAATTACAAATATGACAGTCGATGTGAATGTTGTAACATGTGATTAAATGTACATGAAACTTGGAAATATATTCCGGGTAAGACCCGATGACTACGTGTGGAGATTATGTCCGGGTAAGACCCGATGACTATGTGTGGAGATTTTGTCCGAGTAAGACCCGATAACTACGTGTGGGGACTATTCGAGCTAAAGGTTTCGCTGAAGATTCGAGTAAAGCATAAGATTATACAACTTCACAGTAACAATTGGTAATAAATACATTCAATGCGTTAAGTTGGTCAGGTATGTATTTTGAGATTATATTTAAGCTTGATTTGGACTAAATCACAAGGTCGTTATGTGATGCATATGTGAGTAAAGCAATAAGACTGTTCTATGATTATTGTGCATTTGGTCAATGTGGAAATTTAGGTGAAAATATGTAATGTACCTATGTTTATAAGAGATCACTATCAAGTGAGAATTTATCTGCCTATTATATATGATGAGATGTGCATATTCGGTAAAGGGATGGTATGCCCGAAGGAAGAGTGAAATAAAAATACGAAGAACTATGTTATAATTTGATTGTTATCTGTTGACACTGCTTAAAACTTACTAAGAATTGTAATGCTTACTCCGTTTACTTTGTTTCCTCTGTTTTATAGATCTCATTTGGAAGCTACAGGCTCGGGGATCGTCAGCAACTAGTCACACTATCACTATCCACTGTTTGGTACTGCTATGTTTTGGATTATCTTATGGCATGTATAGAATAGACTAGTAGTGGGAGGATATTTTGGTTAATGTATATAAGCTATGCGAATATGACATCTTATGAATGTTTACTCTTATAAGTTTTTTTTTAAAATTTTATCCCTGGTTGTGTCTAGCAATTATCCAATTGAATGATCTTTACTTCAAGAAAACAAAAAAAAAATTTACTGTTCTGATATGAGTTTCAAGTCCGGTAATGCCCCTTTACCTATTCCGGCGACGGATACGGGATAGGGGTGTTACAGAAATGGAGCAAACCCTTGTAACACCCTCGCCCGCATCCGACGCCGGGACGGGGTTCGAGGTGCTACCTGACTTTTACTAACACTTTCATACTAAACAGGGCCATGAAATCTCAAATAGTTAAAAACTTTTCTTTTCACATACAATCTGTCCCATATACGGGATTACGAGGCCCAAAACATACATCTGGAGTGGTTCGGGACCCAATCGAGAAATCATGAAAAACTTAAAAAAACCTCTTGCGTTAAGGCTTCACACGCCCATGTGCTCAGGCCGTGTGGCCAGAAATAGGCTAATTATTAAGCCTTTTATCGCTCTCACACCATATGCATAGATACATACTTATCCAATAACATACAACGTGACATAAATGAGCTCTTAAACATCTACAAACATGTTATGCTCAAGTTATTTTCTTATGCAATAAATATTATAGAGTTTGCCTATATCATTACCACATACTAGACATAACTATCATTACATCACAAACCATTCATGAAGCATTATTAACTATTTACCAATCACTTAATCCTGCATTAGTTACTAGCTCATCAATGAATCTCAATTCAATCTCTAGGCATACATGTTGTAAGCCACATCACAAGAAATAATAACATAAATGCATAAGAATAATCATATGGGCCCATAACGATATTAGCTAACATGGGCCAATTTACATAACTAATACTACCTTAATAACAAGCCAATGCCTTTGGCTAAATCATAATATTACATACTCATATTAAAACCCTATACATGCCATAGACTCGAATCACTTGAGTTTACTTACTCCGATAACGTTAACTCGATAGGGTGATAATATCTCTGACGGCCTCCAACCCGAGCTAACCTGGAAACTCTAAAAAACATGAGAAAGAAGGGGGGTAAGCTTTCACTTAGTAAGCTCATATGAAAACAATAAGCAACTCATTAACTTGTTTTATCAATGTTTACAACATATTCTCAAGTTCACTACAAGCTGTCTTCCTGAGCAATAGTCACTAAATTATTTATATCTGGAGCTACGAAACTACGAATTAAGTTCCGTTAATTTTCCCTGAAACTAGACTTATTTTACTTTCTTCCATAAAATTTCCAGAATTTTTGGTTAAGCCAAATAGTACAGTTTATTAGTTAAAGTCTCCCCTATTTCAGGGTATGACCACTCTGACCCCTGTGCACTACAAACCGAATTTCTTCCTGTACAAAATTCCAACGACCATTCCGTTTATTTCCAATAAAAATAGACTCAATAAGGAATCTATGAATGTAAGGTATAACTCTTAATAATTTTTTAAAATTTTTTTGTGAATTTCTAAATTTAGAACAGGGGATCTCAAATTCATTCAGACCCTGTTTCACAAGAATTCAAATATGACACAATATGGAATTCTTTTTCTTCCCCTGTTTCTTTCATGTGAAAATAGACTCATTTAGCTTTAATCCCATATTTTATTCTGCCTCTAACTCATTTTCCACTATTTTCAGTGTATTTTCAAAGTTACACTACTGCAGTAACTCAAATCTGTCAAGGCTAAATTACTCATTCATGATCATTGTTCACAAAATTAATACAACATCGTTTGTATAATCATCACCGAGACATTCATATAACATTTTCATTTACCATCTTACCATATTGTTGTTATGTCGAGTTTTCAACCCGAGGGTTAAGTACATACCTGTTCAAAGTATCCATTTCACAACATTTACCAATACATCCCTTTCATCTCGAGTATTCCTCCATTTGAGTAGAATTTTACCCGTTGAACACATCGGAATATAATTCGGATACATGGAAAGTTTGCACATAAGTGCCACATATGTAGCTAAGCTACCATGTAACCCACCCATAAGTGAACTCGGACTCAACTCAACGAGCTCGACCGTTTGCATCCATAAGTGAACTCGGACTCAACTCAACGAGCTCGGATGCCTAGTTACATCTTACGAACTCAGACTCAACTCAACGAGTTCGAACATTCGCATCCATAAGTGAACTCGGACTCAACCCAACGAGTTCGGATGCTAAACCATCCTAATGACATGTCACTTGTATCCTAATCTATTCCTAAGGTTCAAACGGGATTTTCCTCGAACACATATCCTTGCCATCTTCCGTAAAATACCGAAACCAATACTCGGTAGCACTTTATATTTAACAGATAATACACATAACTTGCATTTTATTCAAAAATAACCACAAAGCATATATTTCATGATAAAAATCAGCATATCATATATTTAACATCAATAACTTAAAAATAAAAATTATGCTACATTATTTACACATGAACTTACCTCGATACCACAAAGGTGAAAAGAGATACTCGTCCATAAATCGATTTCTTTCCGTTCTAGGTCCAAATCTCAATTTTCATCATCTATAACATCACATTTAGCCTACCAATCAGTCACAATATTCATATGGGTCTAAAAATCATATTTTTACAAATTTTCATTTTGACCCCTAAACTTTTGCATATTTTCACTTTTGCCCCAATGCTCGTAAATTAATTTTTATCACATTTCTTTACTCCTTGAGTCTAGATGAACCATTTTCATAACTATAGCAACTCATAATTTCAACTATTTTACACATTTACAACTCATTTTACAACTTAGCAATTTACCCCTTTTTACGGTATTTTCATGCAATTTCTTTCACAAAAGTTGTTTATTAGACAACTAGGACTCATAATCTTCCATTAAAACACAGCAAACAACACATTTACTCTCATGGTAGAACCCTAGACTCTTCATCATTTTGCAAAATAATCCCCTCTTATGAAAGCTTATTCTTTAGGGGTTCCAAAAATACAAAAATCATTAAGCAAAGACATTAAAATCACTTACAAGAAAGGGAAATATGTTGCTGAAATTTTCCAGCTTCAAAACCCTTTATTTGTTGCATATTTTGGTGAAGGGGAAGAGAAAAATGATAGCTTTTTCTTTTTCTTTTTTTTATTTGTTAATAATAAAAGTATTTTGTCTAATTTTGACTTTTCAACTATTTTGTCTCCCATGGCCGGCCATCACACTTTCAATGGCCTAATTTCACTTTAAAGACCCCCAATTTAAGATACAAGGCAATTTAACACCTTTAGGTATTAAAACACAACTTTTACTTTTTACGCGATTTAGTCCTTTTTCAAAATTGGATTAGAAATCGCTAAAATTAATATACCAAAATTAACATGCACTTATAAAATCATATTATAACACATAAAATAATACTAAAATAATTTTCTCTGGCCTCGAATAGTGGTCCCGAAACCATTGTTCCGATTAGGCCCAAAATTGAGCTGTTACAACCCTGCTCAAAATCCTATCGTTATTGCTGATGATAGAGATAAAGCTCTAAGACCTTATGCCATGCCAGTGTTTCATGATCTTAATTCAGGTATTAAGAGATTCAAAATTGAGACACAACAGTTCGAGCTAAAGCCAGTTATGTTCCAAATGCTTCAGACAGTGGTCCAATTCATTGGAATGCCTATAGAAGATTCTCACCTTCACTTAAGACTATTTATGGAGGTGAGTGATTCTTTCAAGCTAGCCGGAGTACTCAAAGATGCACTATGATTAAAGTTGTTCCCATTTTTTCTAAAGGACAGAGCTCGAGCATGGTTGAACTCATTGTTACCAAATTCCATTATCACATGGCAACAGTTAGTAGAAAGATTTCTTGTGAAGTACTTCCCACCTAGCAAGAATGCTAAGTTGAGGAACGGGATTACTACCTTCCAACAATTGGATGATGAGTCCTTGTATGAGGCATGGGAGAGGTTTAAAGAACCATTACAAATATTCTCTCATCACAGAATCCCTCATTGCATCCAATTAGAGACGATCTATAACGGTCTAAATGCTCACATGAGGATAGTAGTGGATGCTTTTGCTAATGGTGCTCTCTTTTCTAAGTCTTATAACAAGGCTTATGAAATAATTGAGAGGATTGCCAGAAACAACAATCAATGGTCAACCAATCAAGCAGCCTCAGGAAGACAAGTCGTTGGAGTACATGAAGTGGACGCTTTCACTTCACTTGCATATTAGGTATCCTTAATATCATCAATGCTTAAAAACTTTACTACTAATGGGTTTAATAATTTTGCAGCTCAGTCATCGAATCAATTCAAAAATGTAGCCTGTGTTTATTGTTGCGAAGGGCATTTGTTTAAAGAATGTCCATCAAACCCAGAATTAGTATATTACATGGGTAACAAAACCAAAATTGAGGAAGGTAAGGACTGCAATCCTATTTTAATTACCAATCTTTGCGAAACCATCCTAATTTTTCTTGGAGTAAGCAAGGGGCTAGAACCTGTAATACTTATGCCCAACCTAGACAAGCCCAGCCACCTGTCTTTATCCAACAAGTTTAGAAATCAACTCAAGTTGAACCTTCTAATAGCTTAGAGAACCTATTGAAGGCGTATATGGCTAAGAATGACGCCACTTTAAGGAATTTGGAGAATCAAGTGGGTCAACTTGCTCCTGAACTTAGGAACCGACCATAAGTACTCTATCTAGTGATATAGAAAATCCAAGAAATTTGGGAAAGAGCATTGTAAAGAATTGACATTAAGGAGTGGAAAGACATCAGAACTTAACACTTTCGAAGTGGAAGAGGAGCCAGCTGATGCTCAAGATTCAGTGGAAGTTCAACCATTTCCACAAAAGACAAATTCTGATAAACTAACAACTTCGCTATATGCAAAATTGCCACAAAAGACAAATAAATCAGTTCCAATAAAGAATCCTCCACCACCCTACCCTCAAAGGCTTCAAAAGTAGAAATAGGAAGTCCAGTTCAAGAAGTTCTTAAACATACTCAAGCAACTTCATATCCATATTTCGTTGGTAGAAGCACTTGAACAAATGCCAAATTACGTCAAATTTATGAAGGATATCCTATCCAAGAAATGAAAACTTAAAGAAATTGAGATGGTAGCCTTGACAAAGGAATGCACTGTATATCTTTAAGACAAACTACCCCTAAAGATGGACCCTGGATGTTTTACCATACCTTGCAACATTGGAGCAACTTATTGTGGTAAGGCACTATGTGATTTGGTGCAAGCATCAACTTGATGCCCATTTCCATATTTAGGAAGTTAGGGATAGGTGAAGTTAGACCTACTACTGTTACACTTCAATTAGCAGATCGATCCTTAGTACATCCAGAAGGAAAAATCAAGGATGTATTGGTATGCGTAGACAAATTTTTTTTTCTTAATGACTTAGTTATTTTAGACTGTGAAGCATATAAAGAGATGTTAATCATCCTAGGAAGGCCTTTCCTAGCAACTAGAAATACCCTTATTGATGTTTAGAAGGATAAGCTTACTATGCATGTTTAGGATGATTAGGTAACATTTAATGTTTTTAAGTCTATGTGATTTCCTAACATAGTTAATGATTGTTCTACAGTATCCGAGTTAGAAGAATTAATCATAGAAAAGGAACTCAACTATGTTGAGGATCCATTGGAGCAAATTTTGACATTAGACCCTCTAAGTGATGAAGAGGAGGAGGAATATTTAGCTTTGCTAGAAGCTAATCGAAGGGGATTTAATCCACTATCCCGCTTTGGATCTTTCGAATTAGGAAGTAGAGATTATGCCTAGCCAAAAGCGTCAATTGAGGAGCCACCTAAATTAGAACTAAAGGTACTTCCCTCACATTTAAAATATGTTTATTTAGGTAACGCTTCTACTTTACCTGTGATTGTTTCAGTAGGGTTGACCGAAGAGAAAGAAGATGTAACACCCCTATCTCGTAACCGTCGCCAGAATAGGTAAGGGGCATAACCGGACTTGTAACTCATGTCAGAACAGTAAAATTTTGAACTTTTTCTTGAAATAAAGATCGTTCATTTAAATAAGTACTAAGCACAACCAGAGGTAAAATTTAAACTTCACTAAGTAAACATTCAAAGATGCCATTTTCGCATGGCTTATATACATTAACCAAAAATATTCTTCCGCCACTAGTCTATTCTATACATGCCATAAAATAATTCTAAACATAACAGTAACAAGCGGTGGATAGTGATAGTGTGACTAGTTGCTGACGATCCCCGAGCCTGTAGCTTCGCAATGAGATCTATAAAACAGAGGAAACAGAGTCAACGGAGTAAGCATTACAATGCTTAGTAAGTTTTAAGCAGTGTCAATAGATAACAATCAAATTATAACATAGTTGTTCGTATATTTTATTTCACTCTTCCTTCGGCATACCATCCCTTTACCGAATATGCACATCTCATCATATACAATAGGCAGATAAACTTTCACATAAAAGTGAGCTCGTGTGACATAAATATATTGTATGATTTCACATAACCTCTCACACTGATCCAATGTCACATAATCATAGGAATAGTCTCAGATTGCTCTCGTATGCATCACATAACTACCTTATGATTTAGTTCAAATCAAGCTCACATATAAACTTGGAGGACATACCTGCTTAACCTTTCGCATTGAATATATTTATAAGCAATTCTTATTACGAAGTATTATAGCTTTAACCTCTACTCGGATTATCGGCGAGACCTTTAGCTCAGACGAAATCTCCACACGAAGTTATCGGGTCTTACCCGGACAAAATCTCCACAAGTAGTCATCGGGTCTTACCCGGACATAATCTCCACACGTAGTCATCGGGTCTTACCCGGAATATATTTCCAAGTTTCATGTACATTTAATCACATGTTACAACATTCACATCGACTGTCATATTTGTAACTCAATTGCCTCATCAAAATCTAATAATACACACCTTTCACATTGGTCATTCGGCCACAATATACGCACATCGCCTACATATTTCACACTAGCCATTCGGCTTTACCACATATACATATCTCATATATATATTTCACATTGACCATTCGGCTTTACCAAATATGCATATCTCATACATATTTCACATTGGCCATTCGGCTTTACCACATATACATATCTCATATATATATTTCACATTGACCATTCGGCTTTACCACATATGCATATCTCATACATATTTCACATTAGCCATTCGGCTTTACCACATATACATATCTCATACACATTTCACATTAGCCATTCGGCTTTACCACATATATGCATGTTCATATTCACCACATTGGCCATTCGGCCTTATCACACATATGCATGCTCACATTCATCAAATTGGCCATTCGGCCTTATCACATATATGCATGTTCACATTCATCACATTGGCCATTTGGCCTTATCACATATATGCCTTATCACATATATGCATGTTCACATTCATCACATTGGCCATTCGGCCTTATCACATATATGCATGTTCACATTCATCACATTGGCCATTCGGCCTTATCTCATATATACACATTCACATTCATCACATAAAATCCTAAATCAAAATATAAATTTTCATGTATTCACATCACAATTATCCAAATATACTTCACATACCACATATACTATCATGTATAAACTTTGTCTTGGCCGAATCTACATCAATCATTTTCCAATGAATAATTCAATTTCACACCATACTATCATTTCATATTCGAATACTCATAAACTTACAATTTCACAAATTTTAATATCAAAGATCCGTCTAACACTCATATATCGTTTTACGATATCACGATTTAGAAATCACGTATGGGTTTAATCAATAGCTTATGAGCAACTAAAACAAGTTTTATCCATGTTTACAACAAAATCACATTTTCACTACGAGCTGTTTTCCTGAGCAATAGTCACTAAATTATTTATAACTGGAGCTAAAAAACTCCAAATCACTTTCCGTTAATTTTCCCTGAATATAGACTTGTATATCTTCCACCCATAAAATTTCCAGAATTTTAGGTTTGGCCAATCAATACCAGATTTTTCTTAAAGTTTCCCCTGTTTCACTGTTTGACTAATCTGACCACTCTTCACTACGAATCAAATTTTTCATTGTACAGAATTTATAACGTGTTCTATTTGATTTCATTTGAAACTAGACTCATTAAGGAGTCTAAGCATATAAATCTTATCTTATAACCATTTTTGTACAAATTATAATGATTTTCCAAAAACAGAACAGGGGATTTCGGAGTCATTCTGACACTGTCCCACACAACTTTAAATATCTCTTTATAGGAAATTTCTTTGCTTCCACGGTCTCTTTTATAAGAAACTAGACTAACTAAGCTTTGATTACATATTTTATTCAGCCTTTAACTCAACTCCCACAATTTATGGTAATTTTTCCAAAACACGCTACTGCTGCTGTCCCTTGCAGATTTATACAATTTACTCTGTAAAGTTCTCATTCACATATTTAAAACATAATATCATATATGCCGTTTTCCATATCATTCTTCATTATAACTAAACTTATATGCTAGAAACTTACCTTAAAAGTTGTCGACGACTATAATTCTACGGCTATTCGCTTAGTTTTGTCTTCCCTTTTTCCGACTTTTGTCCTTGATGCTCTTGAGCTAATGATTAACAAATTTACAAATTAAAAAAAAATTCTACCATGAAGATTATAGCCGAATAACATAGACTAAGAAATTAATGTACATATAAAACGTATACATATATAATTAGCTCAACCTTCAATAATTCAATTTGCTAATTAAAACATAGAAATTTATAACCAATTCAAAATTCCTTAACAATGGCCGAATATCAAAAGGGCTATCAAAGGACATCATCAACTAACTAACAAGCTTCAATTGTAATTCAAAACTTAGGTTCACATTTGGCCCAAGCAAACTTCATTTCAATTATGCCACTCTTAAACTTATCCATAATACCCTAAGTTCATTTAGTAGCTAGGCAACAATTATACAAAAACAACAAGCATTTAACAACAATGTACTTAACCAATTCCTTTAGCATACATTCGGCAATATACATATATATTAATGACTAAAACACTTAGGCCAATTCTAAAACATCGACAAATCTTCATGCTTACATGCCATAACCGTATGGTTCTTATCACACTTGGACCACAAAATGCATAAATTTCACAAATTCTAATTACTATCATAGGCTCAATTTCGGCTAACACTCATTTAAATACTTACAATTTAGCACTAATTTAGCATTTCAACATAGCCGATTGTCATTAAGCAATTTAGCCACAAACATTTAATTTTACCAAGCTCAACTCATCTATAATCAACCTTCAATACCCTAAAGCATCAAAAACGACATCAAAGAAATACAAACATCCATGACCGAATGTCATCTTCATAACTTTACAAAAACATTTGCCATGAGCTAGCTTCTATACTTGATGGCCACTCCAAATATACAAAGATTTTCAATCATAGAGCATTAACATACCTTAATCCACTTAAAGGTGACCAAATGCCTTAACTTCAATTTCTTCTTTTCTTTCTTTAGGTACGGCAATGGAGGAAGAAAAAGATGAACCAACTTTGTTTTTATCACCCATTTCTTTTAATATAAGTTCATATTTCATATTATTTATTCATTTAACATTTAATTTATTAATATAAAAGGCATATATTTTGTATCCCATACCATCATGGCCGGCCACTTCCTCTAAAGTGGGGAATTTGACATGCAAAACCATTATTTTCAATACATGCTTTAATAGACCCTTATAGATTAACCTATCACATTTCAAAAATGTCACACATAAGTCCTATTAACTAAATTCACATGCAATTTACTAAATCGAAGCTTAAAACTTTCACACATTCATATTCACATATAATAAACATAAAATACGACGCCTAATTATTTTTATGACTCGATTTTGTGGTCCCGAAACCACTTTTCGACTAGGGTCAAATTAGGGGTGTCACAGAAGAGAGGCTTATCCTAATATTGAAAAAATTCAAGAAGGCTACTGAATAGACCATAGGCAATATTCGTGGCATTAGTCCAATTGTATGCATGCACAAGATCATCCTAGAAGATGGGAAGAAAGGGAAAATTGATGGAGAATGAAGACTGAACCTTATCATGAGGAACGTGGTAAAAAAAGAAATCATTAAGTGGTTAGATGCGAGTATAATTTACCCCATATTAGAGTTCGTGGGTTAGTCCGGTCTAGTGTGTGCCAAAGAAAAGAGGTATCACAGTTTTTGAGAACTAGAATAAGTAATTAATACCAACCAGCACGGTTATGGGATGGAGAATTCGCATCGTTTACTGGAATTTGAAGAAGGCAACTAGGAAAGACCGCTTTCCTTGTTGTTCTTGGACTAGATGCTAGATAGACTCACTAGGTAAGACTGTTATTATTTCCTCAATCGATACTTGGTATATAATCAGATTACAATAGCATTGAAGGATCAACACAAGACAACTTCCATATTCTTGTATGGTACATTCGTGTTTAGACGCATGCCATTTGGTTTATGTAATGCATCTACTACATTTCAAAGATGTATGATGTTTATTTTTACTAACATGGTTGAAAAAATATTTTAAAGTATTTATGGATGATTTTTTAGTATTCAGAGATACATATGATGATTTCCTTGCTAATCTAGCCAGGGTACTAAGGCGATGCGAAGAAACAAATCTCGTACTTAACTGGGAAAAGTGTCATTTCATGGTACGAGAAGGTATTGTTCTAAGGCATTAGATAATGATACATGGGTTCGAGGTAGATAAAGCAAAGGTAGATGTTATTCAGGAACTCCCACCTCCAACATCTTAGGAGATATTTGGGCCACACCGATTTCTATCAAATATTTATTAAGGACTTCTCCAAAATTGTTAAACCCTTATGCAAATTATTGGAGAAGGACAAGACTTTCAAATTTGATGAGGAGTGTTTAAAAGCATTCAATGATTTGAAAATTCAGTTAGTTTTAGCACCAATCATCGTCAAATCAGACTAGGCATTGCCATTTGAATTGATGTGTAACGCAATGACTTCAGGATAGGAGCTGTGATGGGCCAGCGAAGGAACAAAGTTTTTCATCCCATCTACTATGCAAGTCAGACTCTGATGAGAGCTTAGTTCAATTATACGCTAATAAAGAGAGAGTTATTTATTATTGTGCTTTCTTTTGACAAGTTTTGATCTTATATTATAGGTATCAAAGTGACAGTCTATACGGATCACTCGACAATTAAATATTTACTTGCCAAGAAAGATGCTAAGCTGAGATTGATTCGATAGGTACTTCTACTCCAAAAGCTCGATCTAGAAATTCAATATCAAAAGGGATTAGAAAACTAAGCAGTAGAACATTCGTCCAGATTGAAGCCACAAGAAGGGACTTCTCCAATTATACCCATTCAGGAGACATTCCCATATGGACACATATTAGAGGTAAATCATATGCATAATACCCCTTGGTTTGCTAATTTTGCTAACTATCTAGCTTGTGATTTGATGCCTCTTGATATGTCATATCAACAAAAGAAAAGTTTCTTCACGATGTGAAGTACTATTTCTAGGAAGAACCATACTTGTTCAGAAAGTGTGTGTAACACCTTAACTCATATCCGTTGTTAGATTTGGGTTATAGAGCCTTACTATAAAATTAGTACATTTAAAATTAATTTCATTCAATACCATAAACATATCATAAACCAATCATAAACATACATATCATCCCTAAATCGAGCTTTCAAGCCCCTAAAAATACCTTAGAATGATTCGGGACCAATTTGAAATCGTTTGGAAAGTCTAGGAAAAATCCACAAAAATTGGGAAATAGGGGTCACACGGCTGAGACACAAGCCGTATCTCAAGTTGTGTAACCTTCAAACTAGGGACACATGACCGTGTCCCAGCCTATGTCCTCACCAGTCTAACTCTTTGAGTATGGTTACACGTCCGTGTACCCAGCCATGTAACTCTCTAAGTTGCCCCACACACCCATGTGCCAAGTCCTGTGTTAGCTCATGTAACTCATTGATTTACATACAAAGTAACTTTTATATTACACAAGATCGTGTTGCCAGGGTGTGTGCCACAGACGGCTGAGTCGCACACCCGTGTCTCAGGCCGTATGGACCTAAAATTCACCTAGACTCAAACTATCCAGTACCATATCATGCTTCACTTCTCAAGCCATTCATGGACAGATTCAAGGACCTAAACATTACCTAAACACATATCAAAATATCATTTCAATGTTCTAACACAACTAACTAATATGCCATTCAAAGGCATCTCAAATGCATTCGTCACCACTTACCTAAACATGCAAACTTTACCACATTTCAATCATCAAATCCTAGTTCAAAACTTACCAAACATGCCACAACTTGAACATTACCATACCATTTCAAATATACCATAGAAGTCATTCCAAACATGCATCATAAGTTAACCAAAATGATACAATCCAGCAAGGCATCATGGTACCAACCAAGCTAACTTCGACAACTTATACATACCAAATCATTAACTAAACATTCAACTTAATGCCATTACAAGTCCACCTATACATTCCATTATAACTTTGGCCAAAACATTAAAAGACTACCAATATTTATGCTTGATAGTATGATAGATCTCCGACGAGCTCCTAAAACAGTCGAGCTGTAACATCCCGAATTTTGGGCCTAGAAGTATTAGGTCTTGAGCATGGGAACAATTAGGAGGTTGCACATAAATTTTTAAGTGTGCAAGAAAGTGACACATCTACATGTCTGATTCAGTGGTTAAGTGTCCTAGAAAGTGTCTGAGAAGTCTTGGGTTCAAGTTTGGGCATGTGCAAAAGTTTTGTTTTCAAAAGGTTTAAACCTTATCCCTAGTCAGTAGGCTTATAAATCAATATGGGTAAAACATGACAGGAAGGGCCTGCTGGTCTAGAGGATAGGTGGCGTGTGGTAGTTACTTGAGTTATAAGGTTCGAATGCTGGTAGGTGCATGGAGGTGTTTTGTTTTGCTGTTGGCCATGGGAGAGTTCTATTTTGACCGAAACTTGTGTGTTTGAAGAGTGTGGGGAGTTGTAGCTGAATTTTAGGAGATTGTTAAGGGAATTTCGGTTGTTAAGGGGATTTCGGGAGTGATTTGATGAGTGGATTAGGGAATGGGATGAGATAGAACTGAAATTGAACTTTGTTTTTCCAAAATTTCAGACTCTCTTTCCAAATTCTCAAAGCTCTGACGGCAAAGAAAACCTTTCCCCTTAGCCGAAATCTATTCTTTTGGCAATTCAAATTTACCTTGTTTTTCTCTTCTTCTCTCTGAAATTTTTGATAACTATGTTCTTCTCTGCTGTTTTGCATTTCGCTCTCCCCTCTGTACTTTTCTATTTGTTTTCTTCTTCCTCAAACCCTTCTCCTGTGCCGAGTGTGTGTCAGTTGCGTTCTTTTTCTCTAGCTGAACATTTCATCAATTTTGGCTTTAAGCTACTGGTTTCTCAAACTTCAGTTGATTATCTCATGCCTATTGATTCTGGTATTGATTTTTGATTCCTTGATCTTCAATTTTTCCATTTCGATTTTGACCCTTCTTAATGCAAACTTTCTCCTCCATTGTTATTAGGTTGTTTCTTCTTCTTTTACCCTCTTACGTCAACTCTTTCTATACTGCCCTGCCGTTTTTAGGTGCTATTTTATTTTGCGACTTTGCGGTCGATAGGTGGTGTTTCATTTTGGTTTTAATTTAGTCATGCGGTATTGGTTAATGAGTGTTTCGGTTTGATTGCAAAAATTAAAAGTTATTCAGTTTCAACAATTTAAGTGGACGGGTCTCGGTTGTTCAAACATGGTATGTGACTGGCGTGAAGTGATTCAGTATTTTGTATTGAGTCATTTCAAATTTGTTAGACATATAGTTAATCGTTTATTATGATTGAACTCAGATTTAGAGGGCTTGAGGACTGAGTACGTGGTTCATAACCAGGTGTGTAATCACACTACCACAATATTAAATAGGCAAAATCCGAAATAGTGGACCGACGACGCTACACAAGTGTGCGCTCGCTCGTGTGGTAATCTGATCGTATAGGCATGAGCATTTGATTGTAGAAGCCACCATGAGCGATTTCATGGGCTCAGGACGTTTTGGGACATTTTGGGTTGAACTGGGCCATGTGGGCCCCACATGCACGTGGGCCCTACACGGGTAAACCACACGAACACGTGGAGAATACTGGGCCAGGCTATGTAATCCACATGGCCAAGGCCATTTCTGGGCTATGTGAGCCACACGAGCGTATGGGCCCACATGGGCCCGCAATATGGGTCTTGGGCCCAATTTTACTGTTTGACTGTTAATGCTGCACGGGTCACCCGAGACGACTGTAGACCTTCTGTTGGGTCGATAAGTGTACCTAGACCCTTAATCGATAAAATGACTATTTTCCCCTTATGGGGTAAAATGACTGTTGCCCTTATGGGGTAAAATGACTATTTTGCCCTTATGTGGTAAAATGACTGTTTTGCCCTTATGAGGTAAAATGACTTTCTCTTATGAGGTAAAATGACTCTTTTTCCCTTATGTGATAAAATGACTGTTTTGCTCTTATGGGAATAAAATGATTGTTTTGCCCTTATGGGATAAAATGACTGTTTTGCCCTTATGGGGTAAAATGACTGTTTTGCCCTTATGAGGTAAAATGATTGTTTTGCCCTTATGAGGTAAAATGACTATTTTGCCCTTTTGTGGTAAAATGGTTGTTTTGCCCTTTTTATGGTAAGATGATTGTTTTACCCCTAAGTGATGTATGTGTATATTTTAGCATGTTATTGCAACTGTATTGAATATATGTATAATATTATGACATGTTGCATGATGCATTGCATGGGGATAGGTTTTTATATGATTGGAAGAAGTGAATTGTACTGGCAGCTTTGCTGCAAATCATTTATAGCTCTAAGCCTATTATACTGGCAGCTCTGCTGCAAATACTGTTTAGTGCCGCAACCAGTGCTACATGGAGTGTAGGGATGGGTGGGTTGATTTTATCCCCACATGGAGTGTAAGGTTGGACAGAGATGAAGTGTAGAGGCTGGATGGGTAGGACTTCCATATTGTTTACTGTTACTGCACTGTTTATTACACTGTTTATTACTACTGCACTGTTACTATTACTGTACTGTTTACTGTTATTGCAGTGGGCCAAGCCCCGAACACATGACTGTTTCTGTATTGAGATGGGCTAAAGCCCCAGCTGATATTGTCACTTTTACTAAAAAGGGCTTAGGCCCAGACTGTGCTTGTTTATTGACTGTTTGCTTATATGGGATTACACACTAAGTTTTTGTAAACTCACCCATCTGTTTAACTATACAGGTAATCCCTAGCCTTAGGCGGATCGGTGCTTCGAGCAACTCAATGGTGGCCACACAACAATACTTGCTTTCTTATTTGATTTTTAATTTATAAGTAATTTAATTTGGGTATCTGTTAATGTAATAAGGTCTCTATGGATTTTAACTTAAATTTGTTTTTTTTTTATTTTCTTGGGTTTATAACTACTAGCAGTAGGAAAAGACGTGTGTTTTCAAAAAGATAAATGTTTTTCCCAAAACACCACGTTTACGTGACAGATTTTAAAAGCTTCTGCAACAAACAATGTTTTAAAAAGTAATAACATTTTTAATATGATTAGCATTTTGCAAAATGACTTGAGTTTTAAACTAAACGAACCACTATAAGAACACACAAAAAGGATAAGTTGAGAATGGGTTTTTACAATATCGTACTTTGTGAAAAACACTTTAATGTGACATCACCAGATTCGTCCATAATGTCCAGGTCGGGTTTAGGGTGTTACACGAGCTTTTGATAATCTATTAAATATAGGAAAGAAATTGCATAAGCAATTAATGCTTAGTAAGCTTTTATAACATAAACACAACTTACCATTTCATTTGCATAAATTTAAATAGCATAATTATAACACCAAATAAAACCATAAGCGTGGCACAATGCCTATACAACATCATCAAATCCACAAGTTAGTGTATTTTTACATGGTTCAAATGAATTCATCCATAACAAGTAATTTATAGATATATTCACATCATTTAGATCACCATTCCTTTTCATAGGTTCATGATACATTTCATTTGAACACTTACCATTTTGTTTCCTTTGCATACCTGTTGAATCATCTAGAATATCATCAGATAGTCTGGAAAGCTCACATGAAATGTGCCTTTACATGATTGTAACCTTTCCTTTACATTATTGCTCATACAAGCTGCGAAATGGACCTGCTCATACAAGATGTGGGTCAAAATGTAAGCTACATGATGCTACTCACACGAGCTGTGGAGTATCCACAACAAATGTAGGACTTTATCCATCGATAGGACATTCAAGACCAGTACATAAAACATGAAATCCCTATTGACATGTCATTTTTATCCTACGAATTCCTAAGGTTCAACCGGGACTTAATAACTATCATTGCATTGATTTAATTATACATTGATCATTTGAAATTGTAAATAACATACGAACATACTATTTGAAATAGCATTAATATGATAACCATTATACGAACTTACCTCGATAACTAGAGGCGTGAAGGTTAAATCGAGCTATTTCAAAGCTTTTTCTTTACCTCGATCTAGGTCCGTAGATGGTCTATCTTGATCTAAATAGATAATTATATTGAATTAAGTACTTTAGTTAACCTTAAACAATCAATTCAATCCACATTTCATATGTAACACCCTTAACCTGTATCTGTCATCGGAGCAGGGTTTCGGAGTATTACCGAAACATTTAGAACATTTTTCAATTAATTTATATAAATTACTATTCATTTATAGAGATCATACATATCGTACCTTATATGGACCCTCGAGGCCCAAAACAAGTGTTGGAATCAAATCGAAACTAGATTGGGAACTCAGGGAAGTTTTTGCAAAATTCCAAAATTTTTCCTAGGTGCAGGGCTCACACGCCTGTGTGGCCTAAGGACACACCCATGTAGTCAGGCTGTGTACTACACACGCCCATGTCCCTAACCCGTGTAACTCTTTGACTTTTAAAGCATGAAGAAATTGAAGTCACACGGCCAAGTCACATGCCCGTGTGCTAGGCCGTGTGGCGAATTTTCATTTTTGAAATTTAGGTGCAGTTTTCACACGGCAGTGTAATACGCTTGTGTCCAAGGCCGTGTTAACTACGCGGCTAAGACACACCCCATGTCTCTGCCTGTGTGCTTAATTTTGAGCATTTTGTTTCTCAAAATTAAGGTGCAGGGGACAACGACCTAACCACATGCCCATGTTACCAGGTTGTGTGCCACACACGGTCTAGACATACGCCTGTGTGGAAAAAATGAAGCTATTCCTAGCTTCATTTCTCACCTAAATTTTTATCCAAGACATGCACTTGAAACACACAACCAATACCACCAATTCCAAGCATTCAAATTAAAGCAACTTCTTCATTCAATAAGGCATATCATTGCATGCATAGGTGGTTATAAACTTACCTTAGATTAACATAGGCAATAACAACCTTTGATAACATATACTCAACTTATCACATGTGTATATATATATCAAAATAACCTACTTAATCATACCAAAATAAGCCATTACGAGCCATTCTAATGGCTAGGTTACAATGCATCATTATCAAGCTACCAATGGTCAAGTTGTTCTATACATGCCATTATACCAAAATGATTGTACTAAGTATACCCAAAATGACTAGTTGATAGTGTGATGATGCTCCAACGATCTTCCAACCTTTGCGAGCTTCCGAGCACTATAAAATATGGAAAATAAAACAAAATAAGCATTACATGCTTAGTAAGTTTGTATAACAGAAACTAAACTTACCAATCCCGTTATTTAAATATAAGCATATAAAATCATGTTTTCCATCTATTAGCAATATTTCCTAAACACATGCAGTCAATCAAACATGTTAGTCACCAAAAATTCTCATAACAATCAAGTAGACATAGTTGAGCTCATCATCCAATATTTCTTTTCAAGTCATTATCATTTTATCTCATAATTCTCATGCCATGTCAAGAGTTTTATGTCCGTTGAATCATTGAAATTCTGATGGATACTCAAGTTGTACACTCGGGGTGTACGATTAAAAAACCTGTCAATTCCTATTCGAGGGCACCCATTATGGCACTTAATCAAGGAACACACTCTTGAGCCACATATCGTATAACAAGATTACCAGTCCAGGCTAAATCCTTTATTTATCGTAAGCTCAAAAGAGCTCAATTAGAATTGCCAGTCCAGGCTAAACCCTAATCGTAACGTATACTCGAGGGGTATTATAACAGGATTACCCGTCAGGGCTATATCCTTTCTTTAACAAGGTCAATAGGATTACTTGTCTGAGCTAAATCCCATCTGCAACTAATGCAAGACCTCACTCATTTTGGGAAAGCGCATATATTCATCGAAATTTAGTACTCAATCGGGACTTAGCCCTTTTTCAACATTTCGAGCATGTATTCAATTTTTCTGTATAGAAATAAAATAATTCACATCAAATGATAATAACATTTCATACAATCACAACATTCAATTAATCATATTTACATGCCCGATTAAGTTACACGAACTTACCTTGACACTTGTTCGCATTAGAAATCTACTAATGCGAAACTTTTTTTTCCTCGATCTAACCTTGAATTAGTGTTGTTTGGATCTATATAAATGAATTTAACCATCAATTTCACACATTTCATATTTAAATGGACTTAATCTACGTCCTAAGCAAAATTACCATTTTACCCCTAACTTTTTCATAAATTCTGATTTCATCCCTATATTGGGAAAATGAAACTTGTACAATTTACTCCCTATTCCAAGCCTATCCAAAATCCCATTACAAATTTTCTAGCACATGTATTCATAAAATTTTAGAATTTTTCTTCAATTTCACAAGTTTACATTTTAGTCCCTAAATCATGTTTCCATCAAAAATCACTTTGTAAAAGTTGTTTATCTATCAACATCCTTTCATTTTCTACCATAAATTTCAAATTCTCAGCATATACATCCTTGACCCATTTTCTAAACTTTGATAACTCCTCCAATTAATCCCTCAAATAGAGAGATTAAGTTATCCTGGTTTCAAAAATATCAAAATTACTAAAAACAAGACAAGAAAACTTACCCATTTAAGCCTTGAAAGTTTCCCCTCTCTATCTTAGGGTTTCCATAGAATTTTAGGTTGAAGATGACAAAAATAAGATGATATTTTCTTTATATCTTTTAATTAATTAAGTATTTAGCAATTTCCAATTTAGTCATTGCCATTTTTCAATATTTCCACGGATGAGTCATCAAAGAAAATCTACATACTTCTTTAATAGTCTAATTACCATATAAGGACCTCTAGATTTGAATTCCATAACTATTTAATCCTTATAGCTACTACAATTCAACTTTCACATTTTATGTGATTTGGTCATTCTTGTAATTAAACACTTAATCGATAAAATTTTCGTATCAACATCTTCACACGACATGCCTATTATTTTTGAATCAAATTTTTGGTCCCGAAACCACTGTTCTGATTTCACTAAAAAATAGGTTATTACGTCATATTTATGCAAAATGACCAATTTGTCCCTAGCATTTTAACCTTTTACAATTTAGTCATTAAGCTCATAAATTGAAATCTAAGCATTTTAATCCCTATTTTCAAGCTAACTGAATTTATTAGGGACTTATATCAAGCAAAATAAACCATCATTTAATAAATTTAACATGATTTTTTACCATTTTTATAAGTCAGTCCCTAAATGCAAATTTTATCTAAAATCACTTTACAAAACTTGTTTACTTATCAACAAAGATTCAGAATCTATCATTTAATATGAAAAAGCATTCAAGAATATTTATGGCATAACCCTCAACCTGTAACAATTTTACAAATTAACCCCCAGGCTAGCTAGATTAAGCCAAAACAATCTCAAAAACATAAAAATCATTAAAAACGGGGCTCAGAATCACTTACATACACACACAGCAATGCAATCCAAGCCTCAAAGCCCTAACAATGGCTATTTTTCCCTTCAAATTCGGTGGAAAAAAAGGCTAAAGATGATATCATCTTTTAATTCATCTTTGTTTTAAGTTAATTTATTAATTTACTATTTTAACTATAGTTTTTAGCTTTAAAAAATCACTTAAACTATGTCCACATATGTCCACTGTACCACCCCTAACTCGTATCCATCGCCGGAACAGAGTTACATAGCATTACTAGAACTTTTAGAACATTTACAGATAAATCATGTCAATCACTGTTCATTTTCTAATATTATTCAAAACGTCCCTTAAATGGACCCTCGAGGCCCAATATAACCATTAGAATCAAGTCGGGACTGTAACACCCAAATTTGGGCCTAAAAGAAATAAGCCTTGAGCATGGGAACAGCTAGGAGGCTACACTTAAGTATTTAGTTCTGCAAGAAAATGGCATAAATGCATGCTAGCTTTAGTGATTAAGTGTTCTGAGAAGTATTGGAGAAGTCTTGGGTTCAAACTTGGGCTTTAGCAAAAATTTTAATTTTAAGTGAATAGGGCCCTTGGTTCTAGATAGTAGGCTTTTTATATTAAATTAAGTGATATATGATACAAAGAGAGTTGTGGTGTAGTGGTAGTGGCGTGTTGTGCTTGTAAGGAGTTTGGGAGTTCGAGTCACTCTTTGCACAAATGAGTATTTATTTTACTTCTTTGCTGCAGGAGAAGTGGAGTCTGACTAGCACTCTGCAGGTCGGAATTTGAATAGGTCATGGAGAAAATCAAGGAAGATTTCATGGAGAGAATTGTGGAGCGATAAAGGGAGATATTTGGAGAAAATTAAGAAGTTGAGTGAGAAGGGGACTGTGTGTCGAATTTGGCCTCTAGCTTTGAGAAAATTCGGCTTTGGGAAAGTTATAATGGCTATGCACATTTTGGGGTTCTTTCTGGTTGTTCTCTGAAGGCCGATTGGAGGAAGGAAAAAAGCTAGGTAATACTTTTATTTTTGTGTTGATAACAGTTCTTCACTCCTCTCTCTAGCCAAATGTTTCCCTTCTCCCTCTCTCATTTCTCTTAAGACCATCAAGCCTCTCTTTTCCATCTTATTGTTGGCTGAACTTGTCCACCTTCTCCTTCCCTCATTCATTTTGCTTGACGGAATACCTTTTTGATCCCTCTCCATTCTTCTTCTTTCTCTCAACCGCGTTTCCCTTCTTGAAGCCTTGGTCGAATATCACTTGCCTCCTCTCCCTCTCTACTCATTCGATTTTTCCCAGTTCTAGCTGAATCTCTCTACTATGGTTTAAGGTAATTGGTTTCTTTCGTTTGGGTTGTTAAATCTGTGGCACATAGTCAGACTCTACGGCTTCCATTATCTGGGTTAAGGCTCATGATTATTCTTACCTCTTTCTCACTATCAAATTAGGTCTTTTATCTGCCATCTCTGACAGGGGTGTGACTATTCATCTGGTGTTTCGATCTTAGAATGTACCTTTGTAGGCCGACTACTCCTTAGTGGTGGTAAGTTGTTTCCCAGTTGGTTTAAAAATTTACGTTTACAATTCAGTTAACAAGGTTGGAATGCAATGCAATTTTGCCAAGGTTTGGAAGGCAGCTTGATCAGTGGTTTAAGTGAGAAACCATTTGTAATTTCAATGTGGGTAACAAATTATTATTGTGAGGTTTAGGTGCTATTAGAGGATGTTAACATTATCGATTAAGGACTGATGTTGGGGCATGTTTGAATCTAGGTTTGGCGTTGTGAAGATTTGCACAGCTTTTACAAATAGGTGTGTATTAACACACTGAATACATTGTAGAAAGGCAAAAGCTGAAAACTAGAAAAGCCAACAGAATGGCCTTTTGGCCACATGTGTAACATCCCGAAATAGGGCCTAGTCAGAATAGTGGTCTTGAGACCACAAATTCGACATCAAAATATCTATTTTATGATTATTATGAGGCATAGAATATGAATATATGCATGTGTTAAAGTTTCATGAAGAAATTTTAAGTATAAGATGTCCAATTGGAAATTAGGGACTAAATTGAATAAATTACAAAACTTTATTTCTAGAAGCAATTTGTATGAAATTGCTTTAGATTATGAATTAGAAGAACTTGGAGAGCAATTGCCCAAATTCTAATTTTTTGGACAAAAATAGGCTTGCATGGTTAAAATTTTAAAGAAAGGGCATGACGGTATTTTGGTCATTTGGCTTTTTAATGAAATAAAATGGGAAAAATCAAGCAGAATCAGCCATTTTCTTCCCCATAGCTGCCGAAATTCTCTTGTCACCATAGATAGGGTTTCAAGTTTTCCAAGCTCAATAGTAAGTGCTCCCAAGCCCCATTTTTAATGTTCTTTGTATTTTTGAAATCCCGGTAGCTTGCTCTCTCCATTTCTACCCATATTTCATGCTAGGGTTCATGTTTAAAAATTTACCCATGCACGAGTTGCTTGTATTTTGATAGATTATGGAGGAATATAAAAGATTAATGTGTGTTAAACATCTTTTGCTAAATGATTTTTATGAGAAACCCATATAGGGTCTATTTCGCAAAAGATGTAAAGTGTGGAAGAAATGAGAAAATAATGGATAATGTGGGATACCATAAGAGGGAAAAGTGTTCAGCTAGACCTGGGTAAGATAAAAAGTACATGTGTTTCATTTTACGAGCCTAGGGAATAAATTCTAAAAATGTAAAAGGTTAAGGGTAAAACGGTCATTTGGACCGGGGAAGATATTAGACATGAAAAGTATAATGTGGGGTATTAATGAGGTAATTTTTCTGTTATAGACCCCGAGGAACAAATTTTGGAGGTCGATTGTGGTAAACGCAAGGTTTCGGAATAACCGAAACATATCTCTGAAACGAATATCAGGCAAGTTCGGATAACTTAAAGTAAACCCCTAATATGCATAATTGAATAATTTATGAATGCATGATGATTGCATTTATTTTTAGCATGAAATATCATACAAATGCATATTTGATGGTAACATGTGAAAAATGTCCCGGATGAGGTTGACAAAGGGAATTTGATGGATAAACCCTCATTGATATGTGTAAAGAGATCCTGCATGTGTTACAGTAAGGATTTAGCCCGGACGGGTAATCCGTGATCTCAAATATGGAAAGGATCTAGCCTAGACGGGTGTTCCTTGAATGATCGAGCCTCACGAAGAATATATGTGCATTGAGGATTTAGCCCGAACGGGTAATCCTATTAGGGTCTGAATATAGCCTGGACTGGTAATTCAGATCCGAGCTCATTAACGGGGTTTGTCGTTATAAGGGATTTAGCCTGGACGGGTAATCCCGACATCACCTTATGAGTTTATGATATGAGGGATTTAGCCTGGACTGGTAATTCTGCCATGAGATGTGAGGTTCGCGGGAGTGCATATATGTGAAATGATCATTCGTAAGAATTGACGGATAATGGGTATTCCATCGAGATTTCCTAGTAACTCAACGGGATTAATATGATGTATGTCAATAAGATGATGAATGATGAACTCATCTGCATAAATTACATGATGCTTTGTTATGTGACTAACTCATTGATTGAGTGCATGTGATAGGAAATCACTTCATAATTGATGATTTCATGATTTACGTGTGCATGTATGCTAATTACTCGATAAGTTTACTTTCCGGTTATTTGAGCTTACTAAGCATGAAAATGCTTACCCCCTCTCTTTTCCTTGTTTGACAGAGCTCGAAGACTCATAAGGATTGGAAGACAGTTGGAGAAGCAACACACTATCAACTAATCAAGCTTTGGTATAAAGACACTTCTATTTTGTTAATGGCATGTATTGGGCTTTGAGTATTTTGTCATATGTGTTATTTTATTTGCCAAGTAAAGACATGTAAAAATATATTTATCTCTTTGTATATGGCCATGAAAATTGGCTTAATTTAAGTAGGCTATGACCTACGATTTTATGCATGGTTTTAATTAAAAATGTTGGGTTGCTATCAATTGGCAATGAGTCACATGAATGAGCCAATTTCGGATGGATTAATGTAACATGGGAACCCATAACTCTAAAGAGGAAATAACCATTTATCTATGAAACCAATGATATGAGGTTTCCATACAACTATTTTCATTAAGATTATTTACAAGTGTAAAATTATGTTTTCTCTCAAACTTGGTAACCACTAGGCAAAAGTAGTAGAAAGGGGTCACTAAAGGCTTGGAAAATAGCCTAATAAGGTCCACATGGTTGGACACACGAGCGTGTGTCTAGGCCGTGTGTGACACACGGTTCCCTTCCAGGGGCATGTGCTATGGCCGTGTGTCCCCTGCACTTAAAATTTTAGCTCAAAGTTGTACACAGGCAGGCAGCACGGGCGTGCGCCATGGCCGTGTTAAAATGACAGTTTCATCCACGGGCAGGAAGCATGGGCATGTGCCATGGTAGTGTTGATAATCAGTGTTGCCCACAGTTGAAGGACATGGGCGTGCCCTAAGATACACGGGCGTGTGAGTCCACACGGCCCACCTACACGGGCGTGTCCCTTTATGTTAAGGAAAATTTTCTGAGGAGCCCAAGGTTAGTCGAACATGCCCGTAATTGTCCCGCATTCCCTTCCGATATGATATAGGTCTCAAAGGCCTATACAAGGGATGAGATGTTCATGATTGAAAAGTTTTAAATTCAAATGAAATTTTATGATCCGAGTTAGTATACTGAAAGTGTAAAGTTCCTGTAGTGCCTCGAGCCCTGTCCTGGTGTTGGATAGGGGTGAGGGGTGTTACATTTATTGGTATCAGAGCTACGGTTTAGTCGATTATAGGACTACCGTAGAGGATGTTAAAGTTCGTTGTACATGCCATTATTCGAGTGTTGATAATGTGAAGTCTCCTAATTGTTTAAATTGTTCTGAATATAGTAATTGTCTTCCAATCAAGCACAAGATGAGTCCGAGGGAGTCGAGAGCCATGCTCCAGCTTCCTTACAATGAGCTATATCTAGTAGTTGTAGAAGGCTGATGTCAGAGGCTGAGAAGAGGCCTGAGCTTCCTTCTTTGATATGATGGATGAATGGTTTAGGGATTATCTGAGAAATTGCCCCAATATACCAAGACCTCCCCCGCCCCCTAACCAATCGGTAAAGCCTCGATAGATAAGCTTAGAAAGTATGAGGCTAAGGAATTCATAGCGAGAGTTGATGATGACGCTGAAAGAGCTGAGTTATGACTCAAGAACACTACGCGGGTGCTAGATGATTTGTCATGCACACCCGAGGAATGTTTGAAGTGTGCTCTGTCCCTTTTGAAGGTCACTGGATACAATTGGTGGAAGACCGTATCTTCGGTAGTGTCGAAGGAAAATATTACTTGGGATTTCTTCCAAGTAGATTTTAGGAAGAAATACATTAGCCAACGGTTTTTGGACTCGAAGCGAAAGGAGTTCCTAGAACTCAAACAAGGGAACAAGACTGTAGCAGAATACGAGAGAGTTAGTACGATTAAGTCAGTACACAACTGAATGGGTCCAAACTGAATCGGAAATGTGTAAACTGTAACACCCCTTACCCGTATCCAAAGTTGGAATAGAGTACGAGGCATTACCAGACTTAACAATACACATAGACGAAAACCGGGCCATAAAATTTCATTTAATTCAAAACTTTTCGAACACATGCACGATTAATTAAACTTATAAACCATAATGCATAAGGACCACATCTCATGATTTTATACGATAACTCAATACAAACTGATACGTATGGTCAAAATCATAATAAAAATACATATCACAAACCAACTTCCTATACATGCCACTCACTTGATATTTCTAATATTTGAATTAATTTTCTCAAAAATGATAGTTTGATAGTGTGATTTTGCCTCCGACGATCTCCAACCCCGAGCCGACCTGCCAATACTAAAGAAATGGAGAGGATGGGTAAGCTTTACGCTTAGTAAGTTCATATGAAAATAATAAGAAATTACTACCATGCTTTTCAAGATAAAACACTATAATTGTACAATTACACATATTCAGGACAAGCTGTTTTATGGAGTCCCAGTGTTAAAGAAAATCATATCTCAAGTTAAAAAACTCAAAATCCAATTCTGTAAATTTTCTATGGAACTAGACTCATATGTCTACTTATAAATATTTTGTAGAATTTTTGGTCGGGCCATTTAGTACAGTTTATTAGTTAAAGTCTCCCCTCTTTCAGGGTATGACTACTCTGACCCCTGTGCACTACCAACCAAATTTCTCCCTGTACAGAATTCCAACAACCATGCCGTTTGTTTCCCTTAAAATTAGATTCAATATGGAATCCATGCATGTAAGGTATGACTCTCAATAATTGTTTTACAATTTATGGTGAATTTCTAAAGTCAGAATAGGGGATCTCGAATTCATTCAGACCATGTTTCACAAGAATTCAAATATCACACAATATAGAATTATTTTGCTTCCCATGTTTCTTTCATGTGAAAATAAACTCATTAAGATTTATTTCCATAATTTTTGTTAAATTTAATTCTACTTACATAATTTTTTGTGAATTTTCAAAGTCATGCACTGCTGCTGTCTAATACTGTTTTACTACTAAAGTTCACTTTTACACAATTTCACTTAATCCATTCCATTTTATAGAGGTTCGCTCAAATATTGAGCATATTACTCATAAATTCAAATAAACATATACTTCCACTTGTTCATCACATAATCACTTTTACATGTATTTTCACTTAATCGATTTCCCGTTGAACTCATCGGAATAATAATAGATACACAATTGCCTGCACATTTTCCCATTTCCACACTTGTAGCCGAAGCTATCTGGTATGCATAGTAGCCTGCACTTAGTACTACACATGCGACCAACAGTCTGGTACATGTAGTAGCCTGCACTTAGTACTACACACGTGACCTCACCATCTAATACACGTAGTAGCCTGCACTTAGTACTACAACGTGATCACAGTTTTCGGGTACACATATTAGCCTGCACTTAGTACTACACATGCGACCTCACAATAGATCATTTGTATCGTTTTTATTCTGAAGGTTCAATCAGGAAATTCCTCACTTTTGAATGTTTTACTAAATTGTCCGTAATCAATTTAAATTCATAATTTACATCAAATAACCATTTGATAGCCAGCCACATTTCATATGATATCAAAATATAATAACATAAAAAGAATCGATAGATTATTTATGTACGACTTTTCTCGAAGTGTCGATCTCACTATCCATAGTACCAATTTTCCATTCATAGTATAATAAGACAAAACTCAAATATTAAATCAGCTTTTAAGAATTTACATAACATATATCACATATTTCATATATCACTAGTCATGTATCTTCATTTTCTTGCATTTCATGTAACATTCTTTCATGTCATATTTCCACATCATAAACACCATTCCATCAACTTTTCCAATATATTAAATCATAAAATATATGCAATAATAGTAAGAAATATAATTCAAACATAACATTGCATTATTGTTATCATACGAACATACCTCGATCCAGAAACAACAATTTACCATTTTAGTCCATAACCTTGTATTTTCCCGATTTAAACCCGAATCTTGATTTCCTTCATCTATAATATCACATTTAGCCCAATAATTAGTCACACTATTCATACGGGTCCAAAAATCATAATTTCAAAAATTTTCATTTTGACCCCTAAACTTTTGCATATTTGCACTTTTGCCTCAAGGTTCAGAAATTAAACTTCATCCTATTTTCTTTTGTTTCATGACATGCTGATCATTTTTCCCTTCTATGGCAACATCAAATTCTCACTCTAACATGTACTTATGACTATTAGGTATTTTTACCGATTAAGCCCTTTTGCTCGTTTTCACTTAAAACCGAGTAGCACAAGTTGTCTAACATAATTTAAAACATCATATTCTATCATAAAACACCAAAATACACAAATTTCACCTATGGGTATTTTTCCAAATATGAACCCTAGGCTGAATTATTGCTATCATAAGCTAAATCAAGTTACCGGGACTCCAACAACGTAAAAATCATTAAAAACGAGGCTAGAACGGACTTACAATCGAGCTTGGAAGCTTGGAAACCCTAGCCATGGAGACTCCCTTGGTATACACGTCCATGGTGAAGAAGATGAGCAAAATTGGCTTTTAATTTTGTATTTTAATTCATTTTACCCCTAAATGACCAAAATGCCCTTACTACTAAACTTTCCAAAAATTCCATTCATGTCCAATATTTGTCCATAAACTTTGAAATTGGTCAAATTTCTATTTAATACCTCCTAACTAATATTTCAAAGCAATTTCATACTAGAAACTTCTGGAATGCAAGTGTTGCAACTTATTCAATTTAGTCCCTAACTTCAAATTAAGCACTTTATGCATAGAATTTCTTCACGAAATTTTAACACAATGATGCAATCATATCATAGACCTCAACATAATCATAAAATAATTATTTCTATCTCGGAGTTGTGGTCACGAAACCACTATTCTAATTAGGCCCTAATTCGGGATATTACAATTCTCCCTTCCTTTAGGGATTTTCGTCCCCGAAAATATTACCAGAAAAGTGGTATTCACTTAGATTCCTCAATTTCATATTCAGTGTTGAAAAACTTTCACTCAGGGGGTGCCTCCAATATATCTCTTTAATTTCTCATATATTCTAAAATTCATTATCAGAAGTCGATCCTCACTGTACTCTTTTAGTTTGCTACTCACTATCACATTTCACTCTTTCCGCTACGAAAATAATTCTGATATAACCTCGAAAATAATCCTTTCTTCTAGTTACAAAACAATTCATCATGCCATCCTTTACTATTCATTCATTACGTTAATCAAAACCATCTCAATTGCATTAGCTCAAGTACCAAAATATTTCAATTGAAGACATTAAATATAATTGACTTACTTGAGAGAAGTAATCCACCATACCGATTGAAAGTCACACTTTTATCACTTATACCTTTACTGTTGTCAAACCTTACACGAAAATTAGAAAAATCCCAATACTGAAATCACCACATCACCCAAATCAAATCAGAAGTATAGCCATACTTGACATGATTATCACGAGCTGAAGAACGCACTCCGAACATGAGTCATAGTTGACAAATTATGGAATAAAGATAACAAGAAAACTGAATAAAGAAATTCAAGATAGAAAAACCCAAAATAAAGAAATCTAGAATAAAGAAACCCAAGATATGATACTATGCCGGAAAATTGAAAACCAAACTCATAGGAAAATATAGAAGATCCCGATAATTCCTCAGAGAAAAGAAATCTAGTAGAAAACATCATTTAGTCTCACTGGAATCAAATGCTACAAGAACAATGTATCTTCCCATATATATACATATCAAATGGAGCATCAAGTAGAAGAAATAGAATCATAGTATCATACATATTCTCTTATCAATTTTTTTATTTTTTATTTTTTTATCAGGCAGAATATAATAGAATGCCCGAAGGAATAGAGCAATATAAATTATAAACCAGTCAGGCTACCAATGCTTTCATTTAACATCAGGATTAGAAAACATCCCCATATAACAAGAATTTTTTCAAAAGATCAATAACCATAGAAATATTTCTGGGAACGGATAAACACATAGAACATCTTAGAAGAAACTGCTAAAATCTGTGTAACCGTAACTGTCACACTCAGATATTACACATTTCAGATATCATTTCCCCAACTATTTCTACCATCACAAATTTCATATTACTTTTCACTAAAGAAGACTAGTTCTGAATAAATTTTTATTTGCACTTTTCTCGACCTTGTACCTTAGTAATTCGATTTATCAAAATAAATTTCTTCTCTAACTGGAACAGTGCATAACTCCAATAATCCTTATGCCAATCTGATACTTTTCTAGCTTTGACTTTACTTATCAATTCATTCTTCAATCTCTAATCATATTTATAATTATTCTAGCACTGAACTATTTGGTTTCTCAACCAGAAACTTATTCAGTATAAATCTCATGAAATTCCATTATAAAACACCACTTTGGTAAGGGGAAAGGGGTCGTAGGGCCTCTGATTCAACTCTCATATACATATACATGTAACACAGTTTTCTTCATAGCAATCATATCTCAATCATGTTATTCATTTCGAGTAACTAACATTCATATTGATTTAATGCTCATTTTCCAGTTATCTCATTTAGTCAAGTATAATTATGCATGCATCCTATGTTTTCTGGATAGCTTGACTTATCCATTCATCTACTCGAACAAATCATACTCATGAAATCATATAAGGGTTAAACAAACATAAATATTTATATCACAATCACAACTTTCATTTCGTGCATCATCATATACATATAATTACAATCACATAATTCAGTCCAAACAATTTAACATAGATAAATTCATTTCATTATAATCATTTATCTCATAAAAAATATCATTGACATTCATCAACATTCAACGTTCAATCAAGGCAATGACATTTTCATTCATATCATGATATTAGGAACTTTTACTCATACTTCTACGAATTTCTATTTATCCCGTTCATCTTATCAAGTAAGTCAAGTGCACTACATCATATGAGCATCAAACAAATATGGATATTTATCACAACATGACCTTTCATCCCATGTGTTATCACTTATATATATATATCATAAACTTTTATTCATACTTTTATAAATTGAGACTCATCATAATCGTAATTTTATTCAAACACCTTCGCATCACATTGAACATGGTCAGTGCAGCTCGGTTGGAGAGTACCTCTGTCCAAGCAAGATGGTGCTCATACGAGTCGGGAGACATCACACTATCACAGATCAGTGGCATGTATAGCTGTACTTTTACACATGCTAGGTTAGTCCGAGGACCGACTAGGCTATAGCTCTGATACCACTAAATGTAACACCCCTTACCCGTATCCAAAGCCAGAACAGAGTACGAGGCATTACCAGACTTAACAATACACATAGACGAAAATCGGGCCATAAAATTTCATTTAATTTAAAACTTTTCGAATACATGCATAACAAACAAAGCTAACTATTTCATCACATCAAAATATAGGACATGGCACGATTAATTAAACTTATAAACCATAATGTATAAGGACCACATCTCATGATTTTATACGATAAAATGGTTAAAATCATAATAAAAATACATATCACAAACCAACTTCCTATGTAACACCCCTCGCCCGTATCCCTCGCCGGAACAAGGTTCGAGGTGGTGCCCGACTTAAACTCAGTCATTCACACAAAAACAGTGCCGAAAAATTTCAATCAATTTAAAACTTTTCTTTCCACATGCAATCTGTCCCATATATGGGCTTATAAGGCCCAAAACATCACTAGCCAACACCTTTGGCTAAATTATAATATCACATACTCAACATTAAAACCCTATACATGCCATAGACTCGAAATACTAGGATTTACTTACACCAATGCGTGAGCTCGACAGTGTGATAATATCTCCTGCGAACTCCAACCCGAGCAGGTAACCGAAGTCAACAATATATAAAACAGAGGAATGTAACAATGGAGTAAGCTTTCATAAGCTTAGTAAGTCTTAAGCAATGCAAACAAATAAGCGCAATTATACTTCGATTATTCAATTTCTTAAGTGGCCATATTCTAGGTATATTGCCATCTGGCCGAATACACACAAACACAGAATGCACGTTCAGCATTCTTATCACACTTAATCTAAATTCGTATAACATAATTAAATCGAATACTTTCACATACTTTCACACCCTGACCCGGTGTATCATGATCATGATATAGTTATAACATTTATTCACGTATGTATCATAATGCACGCTTATGATTCATTGCAGATCAAACTCACATATGAGTACATAATGCGTACCTGGCCCACTTAACGTACTGAATGTATTCATTTGTCAACCTAACACGAGGTACCTTAGTCATGGACTTTTCTCAAATCACTGACATTTCACTTGTTAGGCTCGAGGCCCGATATCAGTTAACCGGCATTATAGCCTGCTAGGCTCGAAGGCCCGAATAGTATCTCACCGTATTATAATTTGCTAAGCTCAAAGGAGCGAATAATCAAGTCAACAAGTTCCATATAACATATTCATATCAATTAAGTACTAACATCATTTGAACGTATATAATTATACATCTCAAACACTTTTCTTTCATCTCATTTTCACACTTATCATTTGATAGCTTATGCATAACATTTCACTCACGTTCATTTCAAACTTACCATTCGATTATAAAAGCATATTGCATTTTTACCAACATGTTATACTTGCCATTAGGCCATATAAGCATGATACAATACACTATCATTTCATCTTTAACATTTGGCTAAACCCTTATCTTACAAGGAACACCGAATTCACATAACATATCATTTCATCGGCATTACGCCTGCTAGGCACGAAGGCTCGAATACACATCACCGGCACGAAGCCTGCTAGGCACGAAGGCCCTAATACACATCACCAGCACGAAGCCTGCTAGGCACGAAAGCTCGAATACACATCACCGGCACTAAGCCTGCTAGGAACGAAGGCTCGAATACACATCACCGGCACTAAGCCTGCTAGGCACGAAGGCTCGAATATAATACCAGCACTAGGCCTGCGGGATTTATCCCGGATATAATACCAGCACGAAGCCTGTGGGATTTAACCCGAATATACATCAAATATCATGCATATTTAATCATATATTAATACATCTCATTCAACATATCACATTCGTAGTCATTTGCAACATTCGGGTATAAGCTTCGTATGAACACCATCGTTTACATTTCGGTTCAAAAGTCATTCATAAATATCACATATCCATTTCACCATTCAAACTTAACCTATAGTGACCATTCGACTATAAGTCATATACATAAATTATTTATCGCACAACTTAATTCAAGTAGAACCAAAAGGTCACGCTTCATCTAATATATACATATTGCTCACTGATTCACACACAACCTTTCAAATTAGTAATTATAAGATGGTTCCGCACATAGCCCATCCTTATCGATAATTTACGATGGTTTTACCCTTACTCACATATATGTCATAGGCATTTTTACCTATGCTTCGCAATTCACATTCATGATTTAATTCCAATCGATTTAACATGCATAAGTACATGTCACATACCTTAATAATTTACTTTACGGAACGAATCCACATATCGTATTAGCCCATAGTCTTATAGCACCACACTTTTAATAGTCTACCTCATCCAAGTTCACATTTAATCACTTTAGTGCTAAGCCATATTCGGCTACCACAAAGGACTAATAATAATAATTTTATACACATCATGGTTTCTTTTAGGTATTTAATAATCACAAATCGTGATATCTCCACCAGCACATATACGGCACAGTTTATTCATTGTAACACTCATTTAGTGCATCAAATTTCCAAATCCAATTCAACTTCAGCATAATAGCCATAATCGGCTTACAGCCTTAAATTATTACATATTCGGCACATTAACTAAATAAAATTTACATTCCCTTTTCCATATTAATTTAACTCTTGGGCATATAAAAAGGAATCAAGCTTAAACACTTAAGAACTTACCTTGAATGTTGCCGAACGATTACAACAGCTATTCGATTACTTTCTCTTTTCCCTTATCCGAATTTTGCCCCTCTATGCACTTGAGCTTGGATTTTTCTTCCCCAAGTGACCGAACATTCAAGAGCTCTTTTCCTCTCCTTTCTCTTCTATTTTCAGCTTTCATGAACAAGAATGAACAAAAACCTTCCTTTTCTTCCTTTTTGTTATTCTATTACTAAACATTTTATGACACAAAATAACAGATATTATTTGTGCCATACTTATGCCATAACTTGAATAAAAAAATTTGCACATGTTGTCTACCATTAACACCATGGCCGGCCACTACACATAAAATAGGGAGTTTGACATGCAAATCCTCTTATTTTGCACTAATATTTATTAGCCCACTATATATTAGCCTATAGCATTTTCAAAATTTTTCACATAGGTCCTATTTCATAATTTCACTCACAAATGGTAGAATCAAAGCATGGGATTTTCACACATGCACTTTCACATGAAATAAACACATAATATAACATTTGATTATTTTTGGGACTCGATTTTGTGATCCCGAAACCACTTTCTGACTAGGGCTAAATTAGGGCTGTCACATCCTATACATGCCACTCACTTGATATTTCTAATATTTGAATTACTTTTCCCAAAAATGATAGTTTGATAGTGTGATTTTGCCTCCGACGATCTCCAACCTCGAGCCGACCTGCCAATACTAAAGAAATGGAGAGGATAAGTAAGCTTTACACTTAGTAAGTTCATATGAAAATAATAAGCAATTACTACCATGTTTTTCAAGATAAAACATTATAATTGTACAATTACACATATTCAGGACAGGCTATTTTTTGGAGTCCCGGTGTTTAAGAAAATCATATCTCAAGTTACAAAACTCAAAATCCAATTCTATAAATTTTCTATGAAACTAGACTCATATTTATACTTACTAAATATTTTCTAGACTTTTTGGTTAGGCCATTTAGTACAGTTTATTAGTTAAAGTCTCCCCTGTTTTAGGGTATGACTACTCTGACCCCTGTGTACTACCAACCGAATTTCTCCCTGTACAGAATTCCAGCGACCATGCTATTTGTTTCCCTTAAAATTAAATTCAATAAGGAATCCATGAATGTAATGTATGACTCTCAATAATTGTTTTACAATTTATGGTGAATTTCTAAAGTCAGAACAAGGGATCTCGAATTCATTCAGACCCTGTTTCACAAGAATTCAAATATCACAAAATATACAATTATTTTGCTTCCCCTGTTTCTTTAATGTGAAAATAGACTCATTAAGATTTATTTCCATAATTTTTGTTAAATTTAATTCAACTTACACAATTTTTGGTGAATTTTCAAAGTCATGCACTGCTGCTGTCTAATACTGTTTTACTACTAAAGTTCACTTTTACACAATTTCACTTAATCCATTCCATTTTACCGAGGTTCGATCAAATATTGAGCATATTAGTCATAAATTCAAATAAACATATACTTGCACTTGTTCATCACATAATCACTTTCACATGTATTTTCACTTAATCAATTTCCTGTTGAACTCATCGGAATAATAATAGATACACAATTGCCTGCACATTTTCCCATTTCCACACTTGTAGCCGAAGCTATCTGGTACGCATAGTAGCGTGCACTTAGTACTACACATGCGACCAACAGTCTGGTACACGTAGTAGCCTGCACTTAGTACTACACACGTGACCTCACCATCTAATACACGTAGTAGCCTGCACTTAGTACTGCACACGTGATCACAGTTTTCGGGTACGCATAGTAGCCTGCACTTAGTACTACACATGCAACCTCACAATAGATCATTCGTATCGTTTTTATTCCAAAAGTTCAATCGGGAAATTCCTCACTTTTCAACATTTTACTAAATTGTTCGTAATCAATTTAAATTCATAATTTACATCAAATAACCATTTGATAGGCAGCCACATTTCATATGATATCAAAATATAATAACATAAAAAGAATCGATAGATTATATATGTACGAATTTACTCGAAGTGTCGATCTCACTATCCATAATACCAATTATCCATTCATAGTATAATAAGACACAACTCAAATATCAAATTAGCTTTTAAGAATTTACATAACATATATCACATATTTCATATATCACTTGTCATGTATCTTCATTTTCTTGCATTTCATGTAACATTCTTTCATGTCATATTTCCACATCATAAACATCATTCCATCAACTTTTCCAATATATTAAATCATAAAATATATGCAATAATAGTAAGAAATATAATTCAAACATAACATTGCATTATTATTATCTTACGAACATACCTCGATCCAGAAACAATAATTTACCATTTTAGTCCATAACCTTGTATTTTCCCGATTTAAGCCCGAATCTCGATTTCCTTCATCTATAATATCACATTTAGCCTAATAATTAGTCACACATTCATACGGGTCCAAAAATCATATTTTTAAAATTTTCATTTTGACCCCTAAACTTTTGCATATTTGCACTTTTTCCCTAAGGTTCAGAAATTAAACTTCATCCTATTTTCTTATGTTTTATGACATGCTGATCATTTTTCCCTTCTATGGCAACATCAAATTCTCACTCTAACATGTACTTATGACTATTAGGTATTTTTACCGATTAAGCCCTTTTGCTCGTTTTCACTTAAAACCGAGTAGCACAAGTTGTCTAACATAATTTAAAACCTCATATTCTATCATAAAACACCAAAATACAAAAATTTCACCTATGGGTATTTTTCCAAATATGAACCCTAGGTTGAATTATTGCTAGCATAAGCTAAATCAAGTTACTAGGACTCCAAAAACGTAAAAATCATTCAAAACGAGGCTAGAACGGGCTTACAATCGATCTTGGAAGCTTGGAAACCCTAGACATGGAGTCTCCCTTGGTATACACGTCCATGGTGAAGAAGATGAGCAAAATTGGTTTTTAATTTTGTATTTTAATTCATTTTACCCCTAAATGACCAAAATGCCCTTACTACTAAAGTTTCCTAAAATTCCATTATGTCAAATACTTGTCCATAAACTTTGAAATTGGTCAAATTGCTATTTAAGACCTCCTAATTAATGTTTCAAAGCAATTTCATACTAGAAACTTCTAGAATGCAAGTTTTGCAACTTATTCAATTTAGTCCCTAACTTTAAATTAAGCACTTTATACATAGAATTTCTTCACCAAATTTTCACACAGTCATGAAATCGTATCATAGATCTCAAAATAATCATAAAATAATTATTTCTATATCAGATTTGTGGTCACAAAACCACTATTCCGATTAGGCTCTAATTCGGGATATTACATAAACGCTTCGAGAAAGGCCTAAATTAGGACATCAAATTGTTGATTGGGATCTTAGAATTACAGGAGTTTTCCACATTGACCGATCGAGCCAAGAAGGCTGAGGAACTTATTAATGAAAGAAAATAAGCTAAGAGAGAGGCCTGAGTTGTGAGCAAGAGGTCTAGCGGTAAAACACTCTCGTTCTCCACGAAAAAGGCTAGGGGCCTGCATGAACGTACCACTTCATCAGTGGGATATTCGGGCAGATCGAGAAGCTCTAAACGACGAGGTTAAAAGTCTTCCTCCTTGATGGTGACTAGTGTGGGGAGTGTAGATGATCAAAAACTGAAGTGTAAGAGCTGCAACAAATTTCACTTCGAAGAGTGCCGGATAAAGAGTGACGCGTGTTTTAGATGTGGTTCTCTTGATCACTTTCTCAGAGACTGCCCGAAACGAGCTTAAAAAGATGAGGAAATAGCTCTGAAGTCGGGTGCTCCCATTTCATGAGGTAGACCTCTGAGATATCCTGGGAATGCTAGTGGCAGTCGAGTCGTGACTAAAGTGCTGTAAAATCAGAAGTTTGAGCCCCGACAAGAACGTATGCAATACGTGCCCGAGAGGAAGCTGTAACACCCTGAACCCGAGGCCGTCGCCGGAGTCGAACACGAGGTGTTAACAGACTTCAACCCACTTAAAAAAAAATTTTCCAGACAAGCTGCCAGTCTGCGTACTAGTCGCTAAAAAAATCATATCTCGAGTTCTGAAACTCGAAATCTAGTTTCGTAAATTTTCCCTGAAAATAGACTCATATGCCCGTCTACACATTTTTTTCTAGAATTTTTGGTCGGACCAATTAGTACAGTTTATTAGTCAAATTCTCCCATGTTACAGGGATCGACTACATTGACCTTTGTGCATTACGACTTGGATATCTCCCTGCACAGAGTTTCAACACTGATGCCGTTTGTTTCTATAGAAACTAGACTCAGAGAGGAATCTATACATATATGGTATGACTCCTAATTATCTCTGGTTGATTTATAATGAATTTCCAAAGTCGGAACAGGGAATCCAGAAACCGTTCTGGCCCTGTCTCACGAGAACCTGAATATCTCTTAACATACTGTCCATATGATCTTTTCGTTGCTTCTATATGAAAATAGACTCATCGAGCTTCGAATAAATAATTTATTCATCAATTAATTCCACTCCTACTATTTTTTGTGATTTTTCAATCTCATGTCACTGCTGCTGCCAGCATCTGTTACGAAAGTAACTAGGTCCATTTCGTGCCTACTCCTTGATCCAACTCAATCGAACATTCATGCCATTTTCGCATGGAGTTTACATACTAAAGTTCAAACACAACATAATAGCCTATACATGCCGAAATATTCTCCTAAGCCGACTAAGAAGAAAGTACCAAAACTTGCTATCCGGTGTGATGACTTCGATGACGGCCCGACCACGCAAAAAGAGATGTGTCCAAGAAACCTAGAATAGGTGACAAGGAAACACCGAGTGAGTTTATAACTCAGTAAGTCATAAGCTATGCACTACCATCCATCAATAACATTATCACAAGAGAAAACAAAATGGAACGAGGCTAATTACTCCATCCATTCCGAACCATACCATAGTTCCTCCGACCTATCGGTTTAATTTCATACCAATTTATGCATTCACAATCCACATACTCATCAATAGGATATTCGAGGCATTTTCATAAATCATTTTATTTTCGTTACAAACATACAACTAAACGGCCTTTCACCCATTCTACGATAAATTTCATGTACGTGACTTCAAGTATATTTGTCACATAGGTTCAAACTTACCAAGCTCAACACCAAGTATAGACATAGCACCTATTAGCCATGAACTCAAGGCACTTACCCGATCCGCTGTCCGTGATCGACTCAATAGCGTCGCACACTTAGTGTCCATAATGATTCAAGAATATATATTAAGTCCGCACACTCAGTGCTATATAATCAACTCGCACACTTAGTGCTACATAATCAAACTCGCACACTTAGTGCTACATAGTCAACTCGCACACTTAGTGCTACATAGTCAAACTCGCACACTTAGTGCTACATAGTCAATTCGCACACTTAGTGCTGCACAATTTAAACCCGCACACGTAGCGCCAATCTCGTGGTCATAAATGTTTATACTCGCACATTTAGTGCCGAGATCAACAACTCAATACATCTCACCTCTTTTCTTTTCATTCAACACTTTCATCATCACATACGTACATGCATATATATATTTATTCATTCCATTCAGCATCATTACATAAACGTTATGACCATTTGAATTAATACCAACTATATGCTTAATGACTTACCTCGTGTTGGGTAAGACGGTTCCAACTCGGCTACTCGATGACCTTTTCTTTGCCTTTGCTCGATTCACCTCCTTTAACTCCTTGAGCTTAATCAATAATTTAACTAGTTTAACCACCTTGCTAAATATTTACAATCCAATTTCACATGTATATGTATGTTAGTATATTCGGCTAATAACCTCATGCAACTACCATATCATCAAAAATCTAATCACACATGCACATGCATTAGGTAAGTTACCTTTGCTAATTTTAAACCCAACATCACACAAGCTCTCAAGTGATGGCCGAATGCTTCTTTTGTTACCCAACTAATCATTCGACAATTTCATCCCCTTTACCACCCTTTTATGCCTAATTATCTAAATCAAGATAAGATCATCAACATGCCTAACCATAGCCGAATGTGCAACATTAATCTATCACCTCTATCTCTTAAATACTATCAAGTTCATTTACTTCTAATTTCTTAAGTTCAACATCTTAATGCCCATTATAGCCACTCCCATAATCTAAATTTAAAAATCGGCAACACCTACATTTCAACTATCTTAGCCGAATACTCCTCAACACTTAGACTAAAGTATGCACATTAAACTTAATACAACTTTCATTATTCCTTTCACCCTCAAACATAATTTATAAATCTTGCCCTTCCTTCCATGTTTCAGTCAATTATTCAAATTACCTCATAACATGAACATTCTTTTCAACTAATCTAGCATGACTCATTCGGCCTTAACAAAGAACCACTTTTCATACAAGGACAAAAATAAATCAAATGAACCTCCCATTTAAACCCCATTCTATCTTCTACTTACTCAATAATACATGTTTCTTAGTTCATATTCATCTATAACCATTTCAAATCACATACTACAAAACATCATCAATTTGGCATATAAGAACATAACCAAAGGTTTCTTGCAACACAACTCAAAAATCAACACATGGGTCATGTTATGAGCATCAAAACAACTCAACTTCACAAAAAAAATGCCAAAAGAACCACATGATATCATACCTTAATCTATAAACTCACTTGGCCGAATGTCCTAGCTTCCATTTTTCTTTTCTTTTCCTTATGGTTTCAGCAAGATGATAGAAAAGATGATGGAACTTTGTTTTTATCACCACTTACTAATATAAATTTATTATACATAATTCCCACCAAATATAAAAAAATGAAGACAAGGGAACACCATAATGCATGCGTATGTTGGCCGGCCATTCACATTCAAAAATGGTCTATTTGACATGCAAGTCCACTCTTTTTGGTACATGCACTAATAGACCATTTTAAATTGGACTATCATATTTTCACCATGTCTCAAATCGATCCCTATTAATAATTTCTCATGCAATTGGTAAAATTAGGGAATGAAACTTCCACATACTCATGTTCACACATAATAAGCATGGAATATAGCAATTAATTATTTTACGACTCGGTCTTGTGGTCCCGAAACCACTTTCCGACTAGGGTCACATTAGGGCTGTCACAACTCTCCCCCACTTAAGAAATTTTCATCCTCGAAAAGCTTACCAGTAAATAGGTTTGGGTATCGTTCTTTCATCGAACTCTCGTTTTCCCAAGTAGCTTCCTCGATCCCGTGTTTGAGCCATAACACCTTTACTAACGGAACCCTTTTGTTCCGCAACTCCTTCACTTCACGAGCTAGGATACACATCGGCTCTTCTTCATAACTCATATCGGCTTGAATTTCAACCTCCGACAGACTAATTATGTGCGAAGGATCAGATCTATAGCGTCGAAGCATCGAAACATGAAAGACATCGTGTATCCTTTCAAGTTTAGGGGGCAAAATCAATCTATATGCAACCGGACCAACTCGTTCGGAGATTTCGTACGGCCCAATGAATCTCGGGCTCAACTTGCCCTTACAGCCAAACCTGAGTACCTTTTTCCAAGGCGAAACTTTAAGGAACACTTTATCTCCCACCTGATATTCAATGTCCTTTCGTTTCAAGTCCGCATACGATTTCTGACGATCTGTGGCTGCCTTCAGACTTTCACGGATTACCTTTACTTTCTGTTCGGCATCTTTAATCAAATCAACTCCGAAAATTTTACTTTCACCGAGCTCAGTCCAAAACAATGGTGTACGGCATTTACGACCGTACAAAGCCTCGTAAGGTGTCATCTTAATACTTGATTGAAAACTATTGTTGTAAGCGAATTCAATCAAAGATAAATACCATTCCCATGAACCACTAAACTCGAGGATGCAACATCTCAACATATCCTCAAGTATCTGAATCATCCGCTCGGATTGACCATCGGTTTGTCGATGAAAAGCGGTGCTAAAATGCAGCTTGGTACCCAACGCTTCTTGCAATTTCTTCCAAAATCGCGAGGTGAATCTCGGATCTCTATCCGACACGATAGAAATAGGTACTCCATGTAATCTCATAATCTGAGAAACATACAATTCGGCTAGTTTATCCAATGAAAAATCCGTACGCACAGGGATAAAGTGAGCTGACTTAGTCAGTCTATCAACAACAACCCAAATCGCATCCTTCTTACTTGTTGACAATGGTAGTCCGGACACAAAGTCCATTGTGACTCGATCCCATTTCCACTCGGGTATCATGATCGGCTGAAGTAATCCTGAAGGCACTTGATGTTCCGCTTTCACTTGTTGACATATTAAACATCTCGAAACAAAGTCGGAGATGTCCCGTTTCATACCATGCCACCAAAACCGTCGTTTCAAATCGTTGTACATTTTCGTACTCCCCGGGTGAATTGACATTCGGCTACAATGAGCTTCGTTCAGAATCATCGAAATGAGTTCTGAATTTCTTGGAACACACAACCGACTTCTGAACCTCAAACAATCGTCATCATCAATTTGAAATTCGGATTCCATATTCGGAATACATTCAGCCTGTTTTGCAACCAATTCATCGTCGACTTTCTGAGCTTCACAAATTTGATGAATCAATGATGGTTTGGCCTTTAATTCAGCTACTAACACATTGTCGGGTAGAACAGACAAGTGCACATTCATCGCTCGTAAAGCAAACAGCGATTTTCAGCTTAAGGCGTCCGCAACCACATTAGCCTTTCCCGGGTGGTAATCAATGACAAGCTCGTAATCTTACAACAACTCAAGCCAACGTCTTTGTCGCAGATTTAAGTCTCTTTGAGTCATCAAATATTTGAGACTTTGGTGATCCGAAAATACATGGCACTTTTCGCCAAACAAATAATGTCGCCATATTTTCAAAGCAAATACGATGGCGGCTAGCTCGAGATCATGGGTTGGATAATTTCTCTCGTGTGGCTTCAATTGTCTCGACGCATAGGCCACAACTCGACCTTCTTGCATCAATACGCAACCCAACCCGAGTAGGGATGCGTCACTATAAATGACAAACTCTTTGCCTGATTCGGGTTGCACTAAAATTGGAGCTTCAGTCAAATGAGTTTTCAGTTGATCGAAGCCTTTCTGACATTTCTCCGTCCATTCAAACTTAGCATCCTTTTGAAGTAGCTTCGTCATTGGTGTGGCTATCATCGAGAAACCTTTGACAAATCGTCGGTAATAACCGGCGAGTCCCAAAAAGCTCCGAACCTCAGTAATACTTCTCGGAGGTTTCCAGTTAAGTATGGCTGAGATTTTGTTCGGGTCAACTCGAATACCCGATGCGGATACCACATGACCCAAGAAGCTAACCTCTCTTAACAAGAACTCACACTTACTGAACTTAGCATATAACTTCTTATCCCGCAAAACTTGCAACACTAATCTCAAGTGTTCAGCATGTTCGATCTCATCTCTTGAATAGACCAAGATGTCATCAATGAACACAACTACGAACCGATCCAAATATGGTCTGAAGATCCGATTCATCAAATCCATAAATACCACAGGGGCATTAGTGAGCCCAAACGGCATCACTAAGAACTCGTAGTGACCATATCTCGTCCTGAAGGCAGTTTTGGGTATGTCCGATTCTCGAATTCGCAACTGATAATAGCCCGATCTCAGATCTATTTTTGAGAACATTGAGGCTCCCTTCAGTTGGTCGAACAAATCATCGATACGCGGTAACGGATACTTATTCTTTATCGTCACTTTATTCAGTTGACGATAGTCAATGCACAACCTCATGGTTCCGTCCTTCTTTTTCACGAACAATACTGGTGCACCCCAAGGTGAGAAACTCGGTCGAGCGAAACCTCTATCCATCAACTCTTGCAATTGAGCTTTCAATTCTTTTAACTCGGTTAGTGCCATACGATACGGAGCTATCGAAATTGGCGTAGTTCCAGGTACAAGCTCAATACCAAACTCTATCTCCCGAACAGGTGGCAAACCCGGTAACTCTTCAGGAAACACATCCGGGTATTCACAAACCACCGGCACAGATTCGGGTTTCTTTTCTAACTCTTTGTCATCAAGTACATACGCAAGGTATGCTTCGCACCCTTTTCTTACATATTTCTGGGCCAACATTGTTGATATTACAGCTGGCAACCCCCTTAAGTCCGCAGACTCAACTCGGATTATCTCGTTATTTGCGCACCTCAAATCGATAGTCTTACTTTTGCAATTCACAGCCGCATCATGCGCGGTCAACCAATCCAAACCAAGAATAACATCAAATTCATCAAACGGCAAAAGCATCAAGTCCGCCGGAAAACAAGAACCTCGAATTACTAGGGGACATCTCTTACACACTTTGTCGACAAGCACGTAACGACCCAAGGGATTTGACACCCGAATTACGAACTCAGTAGACTCAACAGGTAGAGTCTTACTGGATGCTAAGGTTTCACATACATATGAATGAGTAGAGCCAGGGTCAATCAATGCAATCACATTAGTATCAAAGAGAGTAAAGGTACCAGTGATGACGTCAGGGGAGGATGCCTCCTCTCGTGCGCGAATGGCATATGCTCTAGCAGGAGTACGGTTCTCGGCTCGAACAGCCGTATCAGAGGTCCCTCTCTGACTACCACCCCTACCTCCTAAAATTCTCGGTGGTCTACCTCTAGTTGTCACTCCACTAGGTCTTGCACCTTGAATCTTATTCTTCTCATCAAGCTCCGTGCAATCTCTAATGAAGTGGTCCTTCGAACCGCATCCGTAACAGGCCCTGTTAATAGTCTTACCCCAACATTCACCTATGTGTCGTCTTCCACATTGGGGACATTCAGGTTTCTCTAGACGATTATTGCCCACACTAGCTACCGAAGTAGCTCGGGAGTCCGTCGATGGTCTTACTCTGATGGAAATTCCCGCAGTCGTCCTCGACTTATTAGTGTTCTCCCTGAACTTCTTTACGGCTGAGAATGGAGCTTTACCCGTCGATCTTTTACGATAGTCTCTAGCCTCAAATTCAGCCTTCTTCTTCTCCTTTCCAAGTTCTTCCGCCTTGCAGGCTCGTTCGACTAGTGTTACGAATTCTTTTATTTCCAAAATACCCATTAGTAGCTTTAAATCTTCATTCAATCCTTCTTCGAATCTTTTGCACATAGCAACCTCATCAGCTACACACTCCCGGGCATACCTACTGAGTCTTACGAATTCATGTTCGTATTCAGATACTGTCATACGGCCTTGCTTAAGTTCCAAGAATTCCTTACGCTTTTGATCAATGAACCGTTGACTAATATATTTCCTTCGAAATTCCGTCTGAAAGAAGTCCCAAGTTACTCGTTCGTTTGGGACTATGGAAATCAGGGTCCTCCACCAATAGTAGGCTGAGTCCCGCAACAAGGATATAGCACACTTTAGACATTCATCGGGTGTGCATGACAGTTCATCAAACACCCGATTGGTGTTATCAAGCCAGAACTCGGCCCTTTCAGCATCATCAGTAACTATGGCCCTGAACTCCTCAGCCCCGCGCTTCCTAATCAAGTCTACAGGTGGCTTACTCAGCCTCACAGGATCAGTAACTGATGGCATCACTGGCTCCGGGGGTGGATTATTCAAATTCGGGAATTGTTGGACAGCCGGATTGGTTCGGGCATACTGCGCGACCCATTCATTCATCATGGTAAAGAAGGCTTGTTTAGCCCCCTCACCTTGATTATTCGCAGATGACTGAGGTTCAACAGGCGGCGTCCCTTGTGCAGGAGCAGCCGCTACACTTTCAATGTCATCCGCCAAGGTTCTCTCTACACCGGGATCAATTTACTAATCAAAACATAAATTTTAACCGTCAGAAGTCATCACACAGTTAAACATTAACATTCGGCATGTATAGCTAGACTCATACGTGCTATGGTAGTCCTAGAACCGACTAAACCATAGCTCTGATACCAATCAAATGTAACACCCCGAACCCGAGGCCGT